>NC_037689.1:2364800-2384409 GCF_003255815.1 Theropithecus gelada
CTGGAAACCATCATTCTTAGCAAACTATCACAAGAACAGAAAACCAAACACCACATGTTCTCACTTATAGGTGGGAACTGAACAATGAGATCACTTGGACTCAGGAAGGGGAACATCACACACCGGGGCCTATCATGGGGAGAAGGGAGGAGGGAAGGATTGCATTGGGAGTTATACCTGATGTAAATGACGAGTTGATGGGTGCTGACGAGTTGCTGGGTGCAGCACAGCAACATGGCACAAGTATACATATGTAACAAACCTGCACGTTATGCACATGTACCCTAGAACTTAAAGTATAATAATAATAATAAATAAATAAAAAAAAAAAAAAAGAAAATACACAGCCAGGAGGAACAAGAGAAAAAACAATGATACATGCCTACAGGATCTAGAAAATAGAAAATAGCCTCATAGGGCAAATTTAAGAGTTATTGGCCTTAAAGTGGATGTAGAGAAAGAGAGATAGGGGTAGAAAGTTTATTCAAAGGGATAATAACAGAGAACTTCCCAAACCTGGAGAAAGATATCAATATTCAAGTACAAGAAGCGTATGGAACACTATGCCAATTTAATCTATATATATATATATATATATATATCTCAAGGCATTTAACCAAACTCCCGAAAAACAATCATAAAGAAGGGATACTAAAAGCAGCAAGGGAAAATAAAAACAAATAAAATAGAAGTGAGTTCAAATACATCTGGCAGCACACTTTTCAGTGCAAATCTTAGAGACCAGAAGAGAGTAGCAAGACATATTTAAGTTCTTAGGAAAACAAGCAACAACAACAACAAAAAACCACACACACACACACACACACACAAATGTTCCCACATTGGTGTATCTGGTGAAAATATTATTAATTTTTGAAGGAGAAATAAGAACTTTCTCAGACAAACAAAAATAGGGATTTCATCAACACCCGATCTGTTCTACAAGAAATGCTAAAGGGAGTTGCTCATCAGAAAGCAAAGGATGTTAATAAGCAATAAGTAATAACCTGAACATAGAAAACTTACTGTTTACAGTAAGTACACAGAATAGCACAGAATATTATGACACTGTAACCGTGATGTGTAAACCAATAAAAAAAAATGTAACTATAGTAAGTTTTCAAGGTATGGTACAAAAAGATATGAGTATAAACAACAAAAATTTAAAAAGTAGGGGATGAAGTTAAAGCATAAAGTTTGTATTAGCTTTCTTTATACTTGTTTGTTTGTTGTTTATGCAAACAGTGTTTTGTTGCTATCAGCATAAAACAGTGGGTTATAAGATACTATTTGTGAGCCTCATAATAACCTCAAACCAAAATTAAAACATGCAATAGATACACAAAAAATAAAAAGCAGGAAACTAAATCACACCACAAGAGGAAATCACCTTCACTAAAAGGACAGGAAGAAAAGAAAGATGAAAGAAAACACACACACACACACACACACACACACACACACACACAGAAATAGAAAACTATAACAAAATGGCAAGAGTAAGTTCTTACTCATCAATAATTACATTAAACGCAAATCGACTAAACTCTCCAATGGAAAGACATAGAGTGGCTGAATTGATTTTAAAAAAAAAAGAAAGAAAAGAAAGACCATTGATCAGTTGCCTACAAGAAACTCCCTTCACCTATAAAGACACAAATACACTGAAAATAAAGAGATGGGAAAAACTATTCCATGCCAATGGAAACCAAAATAAAGAGCAGAAGTCACTATGTTTATATCAGAAAAAGATATATTTCAAGACAAAAACTACAAGAAGATAAAAAGAAGAACACTATATAAAGGGGTTAGCTCAACAAGAAGATATAACAATTTTAAATATATCTGCACCCAACACTGGAGCCCCAAATATATATAACCAATAGTATTAGAGCTAAAGAGAGAGGTAGACTCCAATACAATAATAGCTGAAGACTTCAACACCTCACTTTCAGCATTGGACAAATCTTACAGACAGAAAAGAAACATAAAAACATCAGACTTAATCTGCACTTTATCAGAACTATCTATCCATCACAGAAAAAAATGAATCTAAAACATATTTACAAAACATTTCATGCAATGGGTGTAGTAGTATACACATTATTTTTCTCAGCACATGGATTATACTCGTAACAAAATAGACCCTCTTAAAACCTTAAAACTTACAGGGCCCTAGCCCCAGCTAGTACAGGGGCCGACTTGGGGCAGGTCATGAAATACAAAAAGAGCAGTTGCAGGAAGATGCTTGCATGTACTCCCAGATTCCAGCATGGACCAAGGGCAATGATTCCCTACGGTTCCTCACAGGGGTCTCCACAGACCACAGCCAAAAAGATCAAGCAGTGGTCACAGGTTTAAAAAGGCTCCCAACAGGGTTTCATGATATAACCTCAAGTTGAGAGAACTCCTTTGGTCAGGGTGGGGAAAATGAAAAGTGGACTGTGAGTGCAGGAGCCATGGTTGCAGGAGAGGGGTGCCCAGGCTTGCAGCGAACAGGGAGAAGCATGGCCTGAAAGCCCTGGTTGCTATATCGGTGGGGAAAGCCTATGAACTCCAGAAATTCTGAGTTTTGGTTACAGGCTGACTGGAACTCACTGCTGCCAGATGAACAGTGGGAGTAGGTCTGCCTTGCCAAGTGCATGGGAACCATGTGGGGCTAATCACCATCTGCTACTTTATATGCCTTCCACAAACTCTCCTGTGCAACAGAGGCAGCAACACTCCCAACTGGAACATCAACTCAGTTGTATTAGAACCACTATCATCCCCCAAAACCCACAGGAGCTGCTGTTTGCCTTGCACAGGGAGACTCAGAGTGCAAACTTGCCTTACCCACTCCCCACCTGGATTTGCCCCACCACCTGCCCTGGTAGGTGATCATCATGAAGATCATCATAATCAAGTGGGTTTTAACCCAGGGATGCAGGGATGGTTTAACAGATACAAGTCAATTGATGTGATACATCACATAAACTGAATGGAAAACAAAAAACATATGATCATCTCAATAGATGTGGAAAAAGCATTCAACAAAATTCAGCATAACTTTATGATAAAAATTCTCAACAAACTAAACATAGAAGGAGAAAAAACTACCTCAAAAGGTAGAAGAACAAACTACCTCAAAATAATAAAAGCCATATATGTGAGGTATATGAGCCATATAAGAGTCATATATAAGGTAGAAGAAAAAACTACCTCAAAATAATAAAAACCATATATGTCAAATTCACAGCCAACCTCATACTGAATGGGGAAAAGTTGAAAGCGTTCTCCCTGAGAACAGAAACTAGACAAGGATACTCACTTTCACCAGTCCTATTCAACATAGTTCTGGAAGTACTAGCCAGAACAATCAAACAAGAGAAAGAAATAAGCACCCAAATTGGAAAAGAGGAAGTCAAACTATTGCTGTTCACTGATGACATAATACGTAAGTAGAAAACCCTAAACACTCATTGAAAAAGCTCTTAGATCTGATAAAAACAATTCAGTAAAGTCTCAGGATCCAAATATCAGTGTATACAATCAGTGTATACACTGCAATACACTAACAACAACCAAGCTGAGAATCAAATCAATAACTCAGTCTCTTTTACAACAACTGCAAAAATAAAATGAAGTACCTAGAAATATAATTAACCAAGGAGGTGAAAAATCTCTACAAGGAAAAGTATAAAACACTTCTGAAAGAAATCATAGACGACACAAACAAATAGAAATGCATCCCATGCTCATGGATGGGAATCAATATTGTGATAATTACCATACTGCCAAAAGCAATCTACAAATTCAATGCAATTTTCATCAAAATATAAAAACTGGAGGTTCCAAAATGGCCAGATAGGAACAACTCCAGTCTACAGCTCCAAGCGTGAGTGATGCAGAAGACAGGTGATTTCTACATTTCCAACTGAGGTACCAGGTTCATCTCACTGGGACTTGTTGGACAGTGGGTGCAGGACAGTGGGTGCAGCCCACCGAGCAACAGCCAAAGCAGGGCAAGGCATCGCCTCACCCAAGAAGCACAAGCAGTCAGGGAATTCCCTTTCCTAGCCAAGGGAAGCTGTCACAGGCACCTGGAAAATTGGGCCACTCCCACACCAATAGTGCACTTTTCCAAGGGTCTTAGCAAATGGCACACCAGGAGATTATATCCCACACCTGGCTCAGAAGGTCCATCACCCACGGAGCCTTACTCATTGCTAGCACAGCAGTCTGAGACCGAACTGCAAGGCAGCAGTGAGACTGGGGGAGGGACATCCACCATTGCTGAGGCATGAGTAGGTAAACAAAGCAGCCAGGAAGCTCCAACTGGGTGGAGCCCACCACAGCTCAAGGAGTCCTGCCAGCCTCTGTAGACTCCACCTCTGAGGGCAGGGCATAGCTGAACAAAAGGCAGGAGAAACTTCTGCAGACTTAAATGTTCCTATTTGACAGCTTTGAAGAGAGTAGTGGTTCTCCCAGCATGGAGTTTGAGATCTGAGAATGGACAGACTGCCTCCTCAAGTGGGTCCCTGGTCCCTGAGTAGCCTAACTGGGAGACGCTTCCCAGTAGGGACCATCTGACAGTTCACATGGCAGTGTGCCCCTCTGAGACAAAGCTTCCAGAGGAATGATCAGGCAGCAACATTTGCTGTTCTGCAATATTCGCTGTTCTGCAGCCTCTGCTGGTGATACCCAGGCATGCAGGGTCTGCAGTGGACCTCCAGCAAACTCCAGCAGACCTACAGCTGAGGGTCCTGACTGTTAGAAGGAAAACTAACAACCAGAAAGATCATCCACACCAAAACCCCATCTTTACGTCACCATCATCAAAGACTAAAGGTAGGTAAAACCACAAAGATGGGGAGAAACCAGAGAAGAAAAGCTCAAAATTCTAAAAATCAGAGCACCTCTTCTCCTCCAAAGGAACACAGATCCTCATCAGCAATGGAACAAAGCTGGATGGAGAATGACTTTGACGAGTTGGGAGAAGAAGTCTTCAGACGCTCAAACTTCTCTGAACTAAAGGAGGATGTTTGAACCCATTGAAAAGAAGCTAAAAACCTTGAAAAAAGATTAGATTGGCTAACTAGAATAACCAGTATAGAGAAGTCCTTAAATGACCTCATGGAGCTGAAAACCACGGCACAAGAACTACATGACGGATGCAAAAGCTTCAGTAGCCAGTTTGATCAACTGGAAGAAAGGGTATCAGTGATTGAAGATCAAATGAATGAAATGAAGCGAGAACAGAAATTTAGAGGAAAAAAGAGTAAAAAGAAATGATCAAAGCCTCCGAGAAATATGGGACTATGTGAAAAGACCAAATCTACGTCTGATTGGTGTACCTGAAAGTGACAGAAAGAATGGAACCAAGCTGGAAAGCACTCTTCAGGATATTATCCAGGAGAACTTCCCCAACCTAGCAAGGCAGGCCAACATTCAAATTCAAGAAATACAGAAAATGCCACAAAGATACTCCTTGAGAAGAGCAACGCCAAGACACGTAATTGTCAGATTCACCAAGTTGAAATGAAGGAAAAAACGTTAAGGGAAGCCAGAGAGAAAGGTCGGGTAACCCACAAAGGGAAGCCCATCAGACTAACAGTGGATCTCTTGGCAGAAACTCTATAAGCCAGATGAGAATGGGGGCCAATATTCAACATTCTTAAAGAAAAGAATTTTCAACCCAGAATTTCATATCCAGCCGAACTAAGCTTCATAAATGAAGAAGAAATAAAATCTTTTACAGAAAAGCAAATGCTGAGAGATTTTGTCACCACCAGGCCAGCAAGAGCTCCTGAAGGAAGCACTAAGCACAGAAAAGAACAACCGGTACCAGCCACTGCAAAAATATGCCAAATTGTAAAGACCATCAATGCTAGGAAGAAACTGCATGAACTAACGAGCAAAATAACCAGCTAACATCATAATGACAGGATCAAATTCACACATAACAATATTAACCTTAAATGTAAATGGGCTAAATGCTCCATTTAAAAGACACAGACTGGCAAATTGGATAAACAGTCAAGACCCATCAGTGTGTTGTATTCAGGAGAACCATTTCACTTGCAGAGACACATATAGGCTCAAAATAAAGGGATGGAGGAAGATCTACCAAGCAAATGGAAAACAAAACAAAACAAAAAACCAGTGGTTGCAATCCTAGTCTCTGATAAAACAGACATTAAATCAACAAAGATCAAAAGAGACAAAGGAGGCCACTACATAATGGTAAAGGGATCAATTCAACAAGAAGAGCTAACTATCCTAAATATATATGCACCCAATACAGGAGCACCCAGATTCATAAAGCAAGTCCTTAGAGACATCCAAGAAACTTAGACACATACACAATAATAATGGGAGACTTTAACGCCCCACTATCAACATTTGACAAATCAATGAGACAGAAAGTCAAAAAAGATATCCAGGAATTGAACTCAGCTCTGCAACAAGCAGGCCTAATGGACATCTACAGAACTCTCCACCCCAAATCACCACATCACACTTATTCCAAAATTGACCACATAGTTGGAAGTAAAGCACTCCTCAGCAAATGTACAAGAACAGAAATTATAACAAACTGTCTCTCAGAGCACAGTGCAATCAAACTAGGACTCAAGATTAAGAAACTGACTCAAAACCACTCAACTACATGGAAACTGAACAACCTGCTCCTGAATAACTAATAGGTACATAACGAAATGAAGGCAGAAATAAAGATGTTCTTTGAAACCAATGAGAACAAAAACACAACATACCAGAATCTCTGGGACACATTTAAAGCAGTGTGTAGAGGGAAATTTATAGCACTAAATGCCCACAAGGGAAAGCAGGAACGATCTAAAATTGACACCCTAACATCAAAATTAAAAGAACTAGAGAAGCAAGAGCAAACACATTCAAAACTTAGAAGACAAGAAATAACTAAGATCAGACCAGAACTGAAGGAGATAGACACACACACACACACACACACACACACACATACACACGCAAAACCTTCAAAACAAATCAATGAATCCAGGAGCTGGTTTTTTGAAAAGATCAACAAAATTGATAGACCGCTAGCAAAACTAATAAAGAAGAAAAGAGAGAAGAATGAAATAGATGCAATAAAAAATGATGAAGAGGTTATCACCACTGATCCCACAGAAATACAAACTACCATCAGAGAACACTATAAACACCTCTATGCAAAAACCTAGAAAATCTAGAAGAGATGTATGAATTCCTGGAAACATACACCCTCCTAAGACTAAACCAGGAAAATGTTGAATCCCTGAATAGATCAATAACAGGCTCTGAAATTGAGGCAATATTTAATAGCCGACCAACCGAAAAAAAATCCAGGATCAGATGGATTCACAGCTGAATTCTACCAGAGGTACAAGGAGGAGCTGGTACCATTCCTTCTGAAACTATTCCAATCAATAGAAAAAGAGGGAATCTTCCCTAACTCATTTTACGAGGCCAGCATCATCCTGATACCAAAGCTTGGCAGAGAACAAAAAAGGGAAATTTAGACCAATATCCCTGATGAACATTGATGCAAAAATCGTCAATAAAATACTGGCAAACCGGATCCAGCAGTACATCAAAAAGCTTATCCACCATGATTAAGTGGGCTTCATCCCTGGGATGCAAGGCTGGTTCAACATATGCAAATCAATAAACGTAATCCAGCATATAAACAGAACCAAAGACAAAAACCACATGATTATCTCAATAGATGCAGAAAAGGCCTTTGACAAAATTCAGCAGCCCTTCGCACTAAAAACTCTCAATAAATTAAGTATTAATGGGACGTATCTCAAAATAATAAGAGCTATTTATGACAAACCCACAGCCAATATCATACTGAACGGGCAAAAACTGAAAGCATTCACTTTGAAAACTGGCACACGACAGGGATACCCTCTCTCACCACTCCTATTCAGCATAGTGTTGGAAATTCTGGCCAGGGCAAACAGGCAGGAGAAAGAAATAAAGGATATTCAATTACGAAAAGAGGAAGTCATATTGTCCCTGTTTGCAGATGACACGATTGTATATTTAGAAAACCCCATCATCTCAATCCAAAGTCTCCTTAAGCTGATAAGCAACTTCAGCAAAGTCTCAGGATACAAAATCAGTGTGCAAAAATCACTAGCATTCTTATACACCTTATACACCAATAACAGACAGAGAGCCAAATTATGAGTGAGCTCTATCAGGTTGGTTATGTTTTTTTCCCATACTGGCTATTTTGTCTGTCAGCTCCTGCACTGTTTTATCATGATTTTTTAACTTCCTTGGATTGGGCTTCAACATACTCCTGTAGTTCAACCATCTTCATTCCTATCTAAATTCTAAATTCTGTTTGTATCATTTCAGCCATCTCAGCCCAGTTCAGAACTTGCTTGAGAGGCTATGTGGTCCTTTGGAGGAAAGAAGGCACCCTGTCTTTTTGAGTTTTCAGGATACTTGCACTGATTGTTTCTTATCTTTGTGGGCTTACCTAACTTCAGACTGCTGACCTTTGAATCTTTTTTTTCTTCTATTTGATGACCTTGAGTGTTTGACTGTGGTATAAGTTGAATTCAGCCAACTGATTTTGTTTCTGAAAGATTTTAGGAGGCCAGCGCTCAGTTTCCTACTTCTGGGCTGCATGCTCTAACTCTGCAGGTCTTGTATTGGGCCCCAACTTTGCTCTCTGGCATCTTGAGGTTAGGAATCCACTGTGCTGAGGGGCCTAGGTGCTCCTGGAGTGCTCCTCACTACATTCCAGTGAGTGGTGTCAGCCAAAGCATTTAGTAGTGTTGTGACAGTGGAGTCCATTCTGGTTCGCACATGCCAATAGCAGTCCTGGAAGCAGCTGCTGCAGAGCACTAGTGGGTGCCAGGGTGCTTGCCTCCCTGAAGGGGTTCATCACCTTGGCAGAGGCAATGCATCTGGGGGGTGCTGGCGCCCCTGCTGGTCACTGTGTGCACAGTCATGCTGAAGGTGGTCATTGACTCGGTGGCAGAGCACTGGCAGTTATAGACCTAAGTGCACTCTCTGTACCACACAAGCAGGAATGGTTGCTCAGGGCAGGGGAGGATCTGTTGTTCTCTGCACAATATTAGCACAGGGGCAGGGCACTGGTGGGGACAGCACTGGCTGGCTCTTTGCCAAACAAGGCTCCATCTGCAATGATGCTCTGTGGGTCAGGGGAGGCAAACTGCACTCCCATGTGCTGGCAGAACAAGGAAAGCAAAATCTGCCTGTGCAAACACGTACCAGAAAAATGATGTGGTGAGTTGCCATGGGCCTGGAGGCAGCTGCAGTATAAGCAGGGAGCATGCAAGCAGGTGAGGGACCATTGTGGCTGCCCAACTGGAGTTCTATGTCAGGCAGGCACAGTCCACCAGTTTAGAAACTGTGGTGTGCACTCCCAACACACCTAAGGCTGCCCTGCAAGCAGGTGCAGCCAGGCCAGACCCTGGGAGAGGCTAGTACACCAAGGTGTGCTCAGGTTGGACTGGACTTGTTTGATGGGCAAGACGACCCTTCAGGGTTCAGGCTTGACAGTTCCCCCAGGGCTACAGTATCCTATGGAAGCAAGTTGAGCCTAGGGGGATGGCTGTGCCTGGCCGTGCTTTACTAGAGATGCTCCTGCACCAAAGCCTCTGGGCTCTACATCAGCTGGCTTACTGCTTCTAACACTTCTCTAAGCAGTTCTCCCTGCCAACTCGAGTGACCATGATGGTCGAGGGTTCTCCTCCTGCCTGAGTTCTAGAGGCCCATGGTGAGAGTGGGTTGCTCTTTGCCAGTTAAGTTCACCCATTTCCCTGGAACCATTGGTGGACCAGGAATGAGTCCCGGTGGTGGTAGCCCCATTCAAGGTTCCCAGCTTTCTCCTTCTTCCCAGTTTCTGTAACTTCCCTCTGTCGAAACTCAGTGCCTTCCATCCGAAGATCTGTTAGGAACACACCAGTTGTCTTGGTTTTTCAGTGGGGGCTGGCCCACCTGGCAGCATCTAGTTGGCTGTCTTGCCCTTAAACTTCTCCTATCAACTTTTATTCTAGGTCCAGAGGGTACATGTGTAGGTTTGTTACATGGGGTTTGATGTAAAAATGATTTCTTCACCCTGGTAGTGAGCATAGTATCCAATACATTGTTTTTTTAATTCTTACCCTCCTCCCACCATTCACCCTCTAAAATGCCCTGGTGTCTATTGTTCCCTTTTTTGTGTCCATGTGTATTTAATGTTTAGCTCCCAGTTATAAGTGAGAACACTAGTATTTTGTTTTCTGTTCCTCCATTAATTTGCTTAGGATAATGGCCTCCAGCTGCATTCATGTTGCTACACAGGAAATAATTCTGGTTTTTTTTCTGGCTGCATCATATTTTATGATATATGTGTCCCACATTTTTTAATCCAGTTCATCCTTGATGGGCATCTAGGATGATTCCACACTTTTATTCTGAATAGTGCTATGATGAACATACAAATGCGTATGCCTTTATGGTAGAATTATTTGTACACTGGGAATAGGATTTGTATATATGGTAGGATTATTTGTATACTCCGTAATAGGATTACTGAGTAGAATAGCAGTATGGTTTTAAGTTGTTTGAGAAATTACTAAATTGCTTTCCACACTGGTTGAACTAATTTACATTCTCACCAGCAGTGTATAAGAATTTTCTTTTCTTTTATCATTTTTTTTAAGACACAGTCTAGCTCTGTTGCCCAGGCTGGAGTACAGTGGCAAGATCTCAGCTTACTGCCACCTCTGCCTCCCAGGCTCAAGCAATCTTCCCATCTCTGCCTCCAGAGTAGCTTGGAATACAGGTGTGTGCCACCATGCCTGTCTAACTTTTGTATTTTTTTTGTAGAGATGAAATTTCACCATCTTTCCCAAACTGGTCTCAAATGCCTTGGTTCAAATGATTTGCCCACTGCAGCCTCCCAAAGTGCTTGGATTACAGGCATGAGGCACCAGGCTCAGCCAAGCATTCATTTTCCTCCACAACCTTGTCAGCATCTGTAATTTTTTTTACTTTATAATAGTAATCAATCTGACCAGACTAAGATGGTATCTCATTGTGATTTGATTTACATTTCTCTAACAATTGGTGATGTTGAGCATTTTTTCACATATTTGTTGGCCACATGTATGTTTTCTTTTAAGAAGTCTCCATTCAAATCTTTTGCCCATGTTTAATGGGGTGGTTTGTTTTTCCTTATTGACTTATGTTACCTATAGATTCTGGATATTAGTCCTTTGTCAGATGCATAATTCATAAATATTCTCTCATTTTGTTGGTTGTCTGTTTACTCTGTTGATAGTTTATTTTACTGTGCAGAAGCACTTTAGTTTAATAAAGTCTCAGTTGCTCATTTTTGGTTTTGCTGCAATTGCTTTTGAATTCTTTGTCATAAAATCTTAAGTGAGGCCAATGTACAGAATAGTGTTTTCTAGGTTTTCTTCTAGAGTTTTTATACTTTTAAGTTTTACGTTTACATCTTTAATCCACTTTGAGTTGATTTTTGTATGTAGTGAAAGAAAATGATCCATCCTGAATCTTTTGCCTATGCCTAGTTACCTATCATTTGTTAAACAGGGGGTCCTTTACCTATTGCTTATTTTGTTGATTTTGTTGAA
This sequence comes from Theropithecus gelada, assembly GCF_003255815.1. Classification (NCBI taxonomy): domain Eukaryota; kingdom Metazoa; phylum Chordata; class Mammalia; order Primates; family Cercopithecidae; genus Theropithecus; species Theropithecus gelada. Next base: position 2,376,428 of record NC_037689.1, read on the forward strand.
GATTAAGTGGTTGTAGGTGTACAGCTTTATTTCTGGGTTCTCTAACCAGTTTCATTGTTTTTTGTTTTTTGTTTTTTTGTCTTTGTACCAATACTATTCTATTTTGGTAACTGTAATTTTGAATTGTAGTTTCATGTCAGATACTGTGATGCCTTCAGCTTTGTTCTTTTCCTTAGAAATACTTTGGCAATTTAGGCTGGGTTTTTTTTTTATTTCATATAAATTTTAGAAGAGTTTGCTTTCTAATTCTATGTTAAACGTCATTGTAGTTTGATAGGAATAACATTAAATCTTTAAATTGCTTGGGCAGTATGACTGCTCATCAATATCGGATACTTGGTGTCTATGTTGTCCATTTATTTGTGTCATCCCTGATCTATTTCTGCAGAGTTTCATGATTCTCATTGTAGAAATGTTTTACCTTTCTGGTTAGCTGTATTTCTAGGTATTTTATTATTTTGGCCATTATAAATGGGATTGCATTCTTGATTTCGCTCTCAACTAGGACATTGTTGGTGTATAGGAATGCTACAGATTTTTGTACATTAATTTTTTATGCTGAAAGTTTGTCTAGTATTGAAGTTGTTTATCATATCTAGAGGTTGTTGGAAAGAGACTATAAAGTTTTCTGGGTATAGCATCAAATCATCTCCTAAGAGAGATCGTTTGACTCTCTCTGTTACTTAAACAAATTTACAAGAAAAAAACAAACAACCCCATCAAAAAGTGGGCAAAGGATATGAGCAGACACTTCTCAAAAGAAGACATATATGCAGCCAATAGACACATGAAAAATGCTCATCATCACTCGCCATCAGAGAAATGCAAATCAAAACCACAATGAGATACCATCTCACACCAGTTAGAATGGCAATCATTAAAAAGTCAGGAAACAACAGGTGCTGGCGAGGACATGGAGAAATACGAACACTTGTACACTGTTGGTGGGACTGTAAACTAGTTCAACCATTGTGGAAAACAGTGTGGCAATTCCTCAAGGATCTAGAACTAGAAATACCATATGACCCAGCCATCTCACTACTAGGGATATACCCAAGGGATTATAAATCATGCTGCTATAAAGACACATGCACACGTATGTTTATTGTGGCAGTATTCACAATAGCAAAGACTTGGAATCAACCCAAATGTCCATCAGTGACAGACTGGATTAAGAAAATGTGGCACATATACACCATGGAATACTATGCAGTCATGAAAAAGGATGAGTTGGTGTCCTTTGTAGGGACATGGATGCAGCTGGAAACCATCATTCTCAGCAAACTGTTGCAAGAACAGAAAACCAAACTCCACATGTTCTCACTCATAGGTGGGAATTGAACAACGAGATCACTGGACACAGGAAGGGGAACATCACACACCGGGGCCTATTGTGGGGGGGGGGGGGGGGGGGATAGCATTAGGAGATATACCTAATGTAAATGATGAGTTAATAGGTGCAGCACACCAACGTGGCACATGTATGCATATGTAACAAACCTGCACCTTGTGCACATGTACCCTAGAATATAAAGTATAATTTAAAAAAATATGAAACCAATGTAAGTGCCCATGAGCCAATTAGTGGATAAAGAAAATGTGTTACGTATACACCATAGAATACTATTCAGCCATAAAAAGAACAAAATAATGTCTTTTCCACAACTTGGATGGAGCTGGAGGCCTTTATTCTTAAGTAACTCAAGAATGGAAAACCAAATATTGTATGTACTCACTTATAAGTGGGAGCTATGAGGATGCAACGGCATAAAAGCTATGAGGACATAAAGGCATAAAAATGATAAAATGCAATTTGAGGACTTGGGAGTGGGGAAGTTGGAAGAGGGATGAGGGATAAAAGACTACATATTGGGTACAGTGTACACTGCTCGGGTGATGGGTGCACTAAAATGTCAGCAATCTCCACCGGAGAACTTATCTATGTAACCAAGAAACACCTGTACCCTGCCACCAAACTATTGAAATAAAAAAAATTTAAGCCCCAAAGTACAATGTATTAAAAACCTTTAATTGCACTTCATCACAATTTAACACTTGCTCTGTGAAAAACACTGTTAAGAAACTGAAAGGACAGGTCACAGAGTGAAAATATTTGCAAATCACATACATAAAAACTCAAAACTCAACAATAAGAAACACAAATCCAGTTTTTTTAAAGACAAATATTTGAAAGAGACATTTTACCAAAGAAAATATACAGATGAGAAATAAGCTTGTAAAGGTGTCCTCAACATCATTAATCATTAGAGAAATATAAATTAAGACCAACATGAGATACTACTGTAAACCTGTGAGCATGGCTAAAATAAGAAATTCTCGGATGGGCTCATGCCTGTAAACCCAACACTTTGGGAGGCCAAGGCTAGCGTATCACCTGATGTCGGGAGTTCGAGACCAGCCTGACCAACATGGAAGAACCCCATCTGTACTAAAAATACAAAAATAGCTGGGCATTGTGGCACATGCCTGTAATCCCAGCTACTCAGGAGGCTGAGACAGGAGAATCGCTTGAACTCTGGAGTCGGAGGTTGCGGTGAGCTGAGATCATGCCGTTGCACTCCAGCCTGGGCAAAAAGAGCGAAACTCAGTCTCAAAAAAAAAAAAAAAAAAAAAAGAAGAAGAAGAAGAAGAAGAAGAAGAAGAAAGAAAGAAAAGAAAAAAAGAAATTCTCAATATTCCAAATGCTGAATAGAATGAAGAGCAAATAGAACTTTCAGGTATTGCTGGTAGAAATATAAAATGATAAAGCAATTTTGTAAAACAGTTTGTCCATTTCATATAAATATAAATGTATACTCACCATAGAATCCACCAATCCCACTCATATATATTTACCCAAGTAAACTGAAAACATGTTCACAAAAAACCTTGCACTCAAGTGTCAATTTTATTCCTAACTGTCACTAACTAAAAACAACTCAAATATCTGCCAACATGTAAATAAAAAAACAAACTGGAGGCCAGGCGTAGTGACTCATGCCTGTAATCCCAGCGTTTTGGGAAGTCAAGGTGGGTGGATCACCAGGTCAAGAGATGGAGACCACCCTGGCCAACATAGTGAAAGGTCCTCTCTACTAAAAATACAAAAATTAGCTGGGCATGGTGGTGTGCACTTGTAGTTCCAGCTACTCAGGAGGCTGAGGCAGGAGAATCACTTGAATCTGGGAGGTGGAGGTTGCAGTGAGCCGAGATCACACTAGTGCACTCTAGCTTGGCGACAAAGCAAGACTACGTCTCAAAAAACAAACAAGCAAACAAACTGGGATTCTACTCAGAAATAAACAGAAATAAATTATTGATTCACATGACATCATGAATGAATCTTAAATTTATTAAATGAAAGAAGCCAGACCCCTAGTAGTACATAATGTATGATCCATTTACAATGAAATTCTGGAAAAAAGTAAAACTATACAGAAATAAAACAGATGAGTGGTTGCCAGTGGTTGGGGATAGAAGGAGGTGTTGATTACAGAAGAGCAACACAAAGGAATTTTCAGAGTTATGTAACTGTTCTGTGTGGTACTATGTTTATGGACATACGACTTCATGCATTTGTCAAATCCATAGAATTGTACAACAAAGAGAGTAAATTTTGCTATATGCAAACTAAAAAAAAAAAAAATCATTCAGAGTATCAGGAGACCAAAGATACAGACATAAGAATCTAACTATATTACAAGTGAATGCTATAAGTACACCAAAAGGTTTGAGGAAGAAAAGTAACTTTGTAACTAAATGAATTTAGAAACAAGTATCTGAATACTGTGAGGCTAGAGACAGAAAGAACTGTACGCTAACACTATTCAAGTTAGTTAATTTGTTTCTCACACTGGTATGAGTTAGCAAGTCTGAAACCAAATTACATATCCAAGGCTTTAACAAGTAAGTAAATATATTGTTCCCATTATAGAACCAGGTTTCTCACTGCTGGAGAAAGAAGTGAAAAATAAGCAAATGAAGAATAATAGGATGAACACTGTGGTCAAAAGGACACAGGAACCGGCCAGGCGTGGTGGCTGATGCCTGTAATCCCAGCACTTTGGGAGGCCGAGCCGGGCAGATCACGAGGTCACGAGTTCAAGACCAACCTGGTAAATATACTGAAACCCCGGCTCTACTAAAAATACAAAAATTAGCTGGGTGGTGGTGTGGTGCACACCTGTAATCCCAACTACTGGGGAGGCTGAGGCACGAGAATGGCTTCAACCCAGGAGGCAGAGGTTGCAGTGAGTCAAGATCATGCCACTGCAGTCCAGCCTGGGTGACAGAGCAAGACTTCATCTCAAAAAAAAGGACACAGGAACAAACCTGATCATGATCTCAATGATCAACAATGGGGACAATTGAGAAATAAAATAAACATATGTTATCAGATTAATACCAATAGAATTAAGTAAACATCCATGAGCACATACTGATATTAACGGATGTTTGAACAAGTAAGTGGAAGGTAAAGAAAGGGAAACTACCCAAAGAACTGTAAAGGATCCAGTATTTTACTAAAATTACTAAAAATGTGGCAAAGATAGTTATACTTACTAGTATTGATTTTTTTCCTCCTTTCCTTGAGCATTTAGCTAAATTGAATTTCTTAGATCTCCTGTCATTGTGTTGGGACTTTTGTGTCTTATTTTTGGCCAGATGGAATTTTGGCAGAAATGACAAGTGTCATGTACAGGCCTATCTCATAAAATGACAAAGCTATACTGCCCAATATAGTAGTCATTACATACAGCTATTGATCACTTAAAAGATGGTTGTTACAAATTGAGATGTGCTGTAAGTGTAAAACACATACTAGATTTTGAAGATCTTGTGATAAAAAATAACTTTACATCATTAATAATCTGATATTGATTGAATGTTTAAATTATAGTAGTTTGGGCTTATTGAGTTAAATACAATATATTCTTAAAATTAATATTACCTGTTTCTTTTTGCCTTTTTAAAATGTGACAATTGATACATTTTAAATTATATATATTACTCATCTTAATGTTGCTATTAGACATTGCTGCTCTAGAAAACTTCCTCTCTGTCTCTCTTTCTCTCTCTCACTCTTGCTCTCTTCAATTGTTGGCCAGCTGGATAGACAGGATCTGGCAGAGGACTATGAAGTCACAGAAAATGATCAATCTTTGACTACATGGAAGACAGATACTGTCTTTTCTGAATTACCAATTATAGGAAAGCTGCCTAATGATCAGGAACACCTACATTTAACTGTTTTATGTGTGAGAAATAATTTTTTGTATGTCAAGCCACTAAGATGTGTATGGTGTTTGTAACAGAAGTAATTATACACTGACTAATACAAATAGTATGGGGAAGAGTTGAGCAACATAGAGATGATTGGAATGTTAAGGTCCTTAAGATAGCCCAATTTGTGAAGATAAGGAGCAGAGACCTGAAGATAGTGAAAAAATAATTTTTAATATAGAATTAATACAAGTCCAAAGGCTCTGAGGTGAGAGACATTTCGCTTGCTCAAAGGACAGTAATGATGTCACTGTAGAAGAAGCACAGTCAGCTGTTAGGATGAACCAAACACTTAGAATTGCTGATTTTTGACCATTTTTGACCTATGAATATAGAAATTTTATATGGTTCCATGTTATGAGTGAGAGTAGTAGAAGATGGAATTGTAAAAGATAAGAGAGTAAAGTCAGGTGGGATTGATCATACACTATCTTGTAGGCTACTCTTGAATATTTTATTTCCCTCTGAGTGAAATGGGAAGCCATTGTAGTTTTTGAGTGCTGTTTAAGAACAGACAATAAAGGAACAAGAGCAAAAGCAGTCTAGTAAAGAAGCCATTGCAATAAATGAGCTATGGAATAAAGATGGCTCAAATCAGGGTGGTAGCAGTAGAAGTTATGAAAAAATGGCCAGACTTTAGATACATTTTGAAGGTAGAGCCAACATAATTTAGTGAAAAATTAGATATGAACTGTGAGAAATAATGATATCACATGTATAGCCTTAGCAAACAGAAAGAAGAAGTTGCCATCTACTGAGATGGGGAGGTAGGTGTGCAGTGGAACAAGTCTTACAGGCAATATCAAGATCTCAATTTGAATATCTTGAGTCCGTTAGATGTCCATATGGAAGATGTCAAGTAGGTAGCTGGGTTTACAAGTCTGGAGTAAAAAGTGAGGTCAGACTAGACATACTAGACCTTTCAACTTACAGATGACATTTAAAGCTATAAGCCTATATGAAGTCGCCAAGGGAGACAGTGTAGATAGAAAAGCAGTCTACAGACCAAGCCCTGGGGCATTAAGAGATTGAAGAGATAAAGAGGAACCAATAAAAGAAAAGACTAAAAAGTGGCCAGTGAGTTACCAAGAAAACCTAGAGAGTTTTTCCACAGAAAACAGGATTGATCAAGGGCTGATGATACATAAAGATGGAGATTAATAAATGATTGCTGAAGATCACTGATGATCGTATTGAATGATCATTGGAGATCGCTGATGACCTGAACAGTAGCAATTTTCATGGGGTTTGGGAGAAGCAGGCAGGGAAATCAGAATGGAGTAGGTTTTTGAAACAATGTGATGAATGTAATTGAAGACAATGAAATGGCAACTATTTGAAGAATTTCTGTTGCAAAGGGAAGTAGAAAAAACGGAGTGGTACAGCCAATCAACATAGCAATTTGGCAGCATTTAAGAAATTTGAAGTGCTTGTACTACAAGAAATTCTTCCTTCTTCTAGGATGTACTTACAGAAACTCTGGTATAAGTACACAAAGACATTCATTGCAGCATTGTTCGTGAAAATGAAATATTGTAATAAGCCAAAATGGCAATCAACAGCAAAATGGATGTTTAAATATATTGTTCCTTTTTTTAATATCAGAAATATATAAATATATATATAGTTCCATGGATGCCAAAAATGTCTCATGTGTACTCTGAAATAGACTTTTTGGCAACAGATTTAAAAGGTAATGAGGAGTGTTGGAGATAAAATATAAAGAAAATTTTAAAAACAAAACATTAAATAAAAAAGGCAAGCTGTAGAAAATTAACTAAAATGTAATAAAATTTATGTTGAAAATAAAGTTCAGGCAAGGAGGATTATGACAAATCTGGAGTTCTATTTCAGGCTGGCCGACAATGTAACTATTAAGATAAAAACAAAACATTTTCTTGAATATCCTTAAGAGTGTACTTATCTAGTTAGAAAACCAAATTCTAAATCATAAAGATGCAGAGCCACTCCCCAGAAATCTCAGGTGCGGGCCATGAAAAAGAAGTAATCTTTTTTTTTCTCACAGTATGAAGGAATTATTCTTCATAATGTACGTTTGAAAATACGCATGAGATATAAAATACATAATATCCACTTTTAACTATAAATATCATTCATTTTTTGTACCCTAAAAATCTGCACACTCCTATAAATTATTATTGGTATTTACAGAAATATAAAGATTCATAGGATACAAAAAAAAAATGAAAGATGGGGTTACAATACAGGAGCACCCAGATTCATACAGCAAGTCCTTAGAGACTTACAAAGAGACTTAGACTCCCATACAATAATAATGGGAGACTTCAACACCCCACTGTCAACATTAGACAGATCAACAAGACAGAAAGTTAACAAGGATATCCAGGAATTGAACTCATCTCTGCAGCAAGCAGACCTAATAGACGTCTATAGAACTCTCCACCCCAAATCAACAGAATATACATTCTTCTCAGCACCACATCACACTTATTCCAAAATTGACCACATAATTGGAAGTAAAGCACTCCTCAGCAAATGTACAAGAACAGAAATTATAACAAACTGTCTCTGAGACCACAGGACAATCAAACTGGAACTCAGGACTAAGAAATTCAATCAAAACCACGCAACTACATGGAAACTGAATAACCTGCTCCTGAGTGACTACCGGGTACATAACGAAATGAAGGCAGAAATAAAGATGTTCTTTGAAACCA
>NC_037689.1:2424407-2493730 GCF_003255815.1 Theropithecus gelada
AAGAACATACCATGCTCATGGATAGGAAGAATCAATATTGTGAAAATGACCATACTGCCCAAGGTAATTTAGAGATTCAATGCCATCCCCATCAAGCTACCAATGAGTTTCTTCACAGAATTGGAAAAAACTGCTTTCAAGTTCATATGGAACCAAAAAAGAGCCTGCATCTCCAGGACAATCCTAAGTCAAAAGAACAAAGCTGGAGGCATCACGCTACCTGACTTCAAACTATACTACAAGGCTACAGTAACCAAAACAGCATGGTACTGGTACCGAAACAGAGATATAGACCAATGGAACAGAACAGAGTCCTCAGAAATAATACCACCCATCTACAGCCATCTGATCTTTGACAAACCTGAGAGAAACAAGAAATGGGGAAAGATTGCCTATTTAATAAATGGTGCTGGGAAAATTGGCTAGCCATAAGTAGAAAGCTGAAACTGGATCCTTTCCATACTCCTTATACGAAAATATTAATTCAAGATGGATTAGAGACTTAAATGTTAGACTTAATACTGTAAAAACCCTAGAGGAAAACCTAGGTAGTACCATTCAGGACATAGGCATGGGCAAAGACTTCGTGTCTAAAAGACCAAAAGCAATGGCAGCAAAAGCCAAAATTGACAAATGGGGTCTCATTAAACTAAAAAGCTTCTGCACAGCAAAAGAAACTATCATCAGAGTGAACAGGCAACCTACAGAATGGGAGAAAATTTTTGCAATCTACTCATCTGACAAAGGGCTAATATCCAGAACCTTCAAAGAACTCAAAGAAATTTACAAGAAAAAAACAAACAACCCCATCAAAAAGTGGGCAAAGGATATGAACAGACAGTTCTCAAAAGAAGACATTCATACATCCAACAGACACATGAAAAAATGCTCATCATCACTGGCCATCAGAGAAATGCAAATCAAAACCACAATGAGATACCATCTCACACCAGTTAGAATGGCGATCATTCAAAAGTCAGGAAACAACAGGTGCTGGAGAGGCTGTGGAGAAATAGGAACACTTTTACACTGTTGGTGGGATTGTAAACTAGTTCGACCATTATGGAAAACAGTATGGCGATTCCTCAAGGATCTACAACTAGATGTACCATATGACCCAGCCATCCCATTACTGGGTCTATACCCAAAGGATTACAAATCATGCTGCTATAAAGACACATGCACACGTATGTTTATTGCGGCACTATTCACAATAGCAAAGACTTGGAATCAACCCAAATGTCCATCAGTGACAGACTGGATTAAGAAAATGTGGCACATATACACCATGGAATACTATGCAGCCATAAAAAAGGATGAGTTTGTGTCCTTTGTAGGGACATGGATGCAGCTGGAAACTATCATTCTTAGCAAAGTATCACAAGAACAGAAAACCAAACACCGCATGTTCTCACTCATAGGTGGGAACTGAACAATGAGATCACTTGGACTCGGGAAGGGGAACATCACACACCGGGGCCTATCATGGGGAGGGGGGAGAGGGGATTGCATTGGAAGTTATACCTGATGTAAATGACGAGTTGATGGGTGCTGGCGAGTTGTTGGGTGCAGCACAGCAACATGGCACAAGTATACATATGTAACAAACCTGCACTTTATGCACTTGTACCCTAGAACTTAAAGTGTAATAATAATTAAAAAAATTATATTAGACATCTTTTCTGACCACAATGAAATAAAACTACAAATTAATAACTAAAGGAACCTCAGGAAATACAAAAACACATGGAAATTCAACAACATGCTCCTGAACCAGCAATGGGTCAGTGAAGAAGTTAAGGAAAAAACTTTTTTAAATTCTCAATTCAGTAAGATCAATATTACTGACTAGCTGCAGCTAGAACGTGCCTCTTTCACAGATAGAAACCAAAATATTGAGTAAATATTCACACTTTGGACAAACTTTTGAGAAAGAGCACTGAAATTTGGCAGAGAGCTAATGGGGAATATTAATTAGTGAAGATAGAGGAAGCGGGGCTTTCCGCTCAAAGTTACTGAGCAGAAAGGCCATCCCCTGAATCCAGATCCAAGGAGGGGGTGAGTAAGGGGACTCTGGGGATTCACATTTTGACCATGAACCTCTGCAATCTTTTTTTTTTTTTTTTATACTGTAAGTTCTAGGGTACATATGCATAACGTGCAGGTTTGTTACATATGTATACATGTGCCATGTTGGTGTGCTGCACCCATCAACTCGTGAGCACCCATCAACTCGTCATTTAGATCAGGTATAACTCCCAATGCAATCCCTCCCCCCTCCCCCATTCCCCCTCCCCATAATAGGCCCCGGTGTGTGATGTTCCCCTTCCTGATAACCATAGGAGATTTCCACAACCCCTTCAGACCTCCCGACTGGCAGAGGGAGCTGTTTCTTGACCACACAGCAGCACTGCTCAAACTCATGTGAAGCCCCAAAGGCTTCCATGCACTGGGTAGCTGCAGCAAAATGTGATTCTGGGTGCCCATCTATAAGGGCTCTGCATAATGCCTGAATTGTTGGTGTTGCTGTTATCTGACAGAAGGGGGAGTGAGCTGAGTTCCAGGCACTCTCACACACACCACGGACAGATTACACCACCATTGCTGTGGACCAAGGTGCATTCAAACCATGTACCCCACACTGGCCAGTTCCGCTCAAGACTGCCCACTTGGCTGTACCCACAGTGGGGAGGCCTACAGCATAGCCATCATTGCGTTATTTGAGTAGTGTTTTGTGGTGACCTGGGAGAAGTTCAAACCTCTTTATTACGGTTAGTGCTTGGGCTTTGGAACCCCTTCAAGCATATCATACAGAGACCTGGAGACAAAATTTGTGATATAATCTTGAGCTGAGAAGGAGCCCGCACTGTCAGAACACAGAGAAGAATGTGATGCCTGTGCATGCTGTGGCATGGCAGCTGGGTAAGCCTTTCTTCATGAGGTCAAACTGGGAATGCCGTGGCCTAATAGCCAGAATTTCTGCCACACATGGCCGTCTCATAACCTGGGACAGCTTGGTGATCAGAATGTAGACTTCTTGGGTTTAAACTAACCATCCTGACCTGCTGCCAGTGGCTGGACACTGTAGAGAGGCCCAAGGGGTTAGGATGTGACAGCTGGGTGAGTCTCACTCCTCTTCCTCTGCGCAGGCTCTGTGGCACAGGAGATGCACTCCACCCCTTTTTGGGGGTTGCTGAGGGCTGCTCCTAGACCCCCACCAAGGTTGGCACTGATACGTATCTTGGAGGTCTTGTTTACATGGTTCCCTGACCCACCACTACCAGATTTATCCCCTCTACCTACCTTCGTGGTGGAGCATGGGACAAGGACACTGGGAGCTCCAATGCTGTGCCTATTGCCCAGGACAGCAGGGCATTTCCCCTGATTAACAAAGCCAAGTAAAAACCCCACTGCCACTGCCACTGCCACAGCTGCCTCTCTCCTGCAAGCACCACCTACCGGCCAGGAAGTCAACCTGCCTTACTGTTAAAAACTATCTGACACTATTGTACAGCACTTTATTCACAATTGCCACCAACTGGCCCATAAAGTGAATTATGCAACCTAATATACTGCTGATAGAAGTACACAACACTAGGGAATAGGATAGTCCTCTTGAGACCTCCATCTCCCCATATCTGCAGGAAACAGTAAGCCTACTAACATATACAGTACACTACTATGAAAACTTACAAACAACCCACATTTAGGTAAACCACTACATTAAAGTTATCTATAACCAAGGAATTTATACGGAGCCTTGGTCCCCTAAAGATAGAAACAAGGAAAACCAAAAGTCCAGAATATGCAGCAGATATACTCTTAAAGAGGAAACAGTTACACTATTAAGGGAAAAAATCAATAGTTACACTCTTAAAGAGAAAAACATTTTAATTCAAAATTAAAAATAAGAAGTGGCAGCTTACCCAGATAAAAAGAAATGAGTGTAATAACTTCAGGATCATGAAAAAGTAGTGCTGTGATTCCCCAGAGATCACACTAGCTTTCTAGCAATGTATCCTAAACAAAATACAAACTCTGAAATGACAGATGATGAAATCAAAATATGGATTGTAATGAAGCTCAATGAGATGCAAGAGAAATTGAAAACCAACACACAAAAAAGCAGAAAAACAATTCAGAATATATATATAACAAATATAATTTCTGGAAATAAAAATATCACCAAATAAATTTCAAAATGCCCACTTAAAAACTTTAACAACAGATGAAACCAAACAAAAAAATTTCAGAGCATAATGACTGGTCTTTTGAATTAACAAAATCAGACAAAAATTTAAAAAAGAATTTTTAATAATGAACAAATATTTGAGAAACATGGCATTATTCAAAGTTACCGAACAGACAAGTAACAGGCATTCCTAAGGAAAAAGAATAAGTAAAATGTTTGGAAAACACATCTGAGGAAATAATTCAGGATGTTTTCCCTGGTCTTCTTAGAAAGGCAGACATCCACATGGAAGAAACTCAGAAAACACACTGGAGAGACTTTACAAAGTTAACATCAGCAAGGTATATTGTCATCAAACTAGCCAGTCAATGTGAATGAAAACATCTTAAGAGCAGCTAGAAAGAAGTGTCAAATCACCTATGAAAAAAATCTCTCTAATCAGAATAACAGCAGACCTCTCAGTAGAAACTTTAAAGGCCAGAAGAGATTGGGCCCTATTTTTTGCCTTTTTGTTTGTTTGTTTGTTTGTTTTTGCTTTTGTTCTTGAGATGGAGTCTCACTCTGTCACCCAGGTTGGCATGCAGTGGCACAATCTCAACTCACTGCAACCTCTGCCTCTCAGGCTCAAACAATTCTCCTGCCTCAGCCTCCCAAGTAGCTGGGACTACAGGCACGCACCACCACAATCAACTAATTTTTTTTTTTTTTTGTATTTTAAGTAGAGACAGGGTTTCACTATGTTGGCCAGGCTGGTCTGTAACTCCTAACCTCAGGTAATCCACCCTCCTCAGCCTCTCAAAATGCTGGGATTACAGACATGAGCCACTGCTCCCAGCCTTACCCTTCTTAAAGAAAAAAAAAAAAAATGCTAGCCACAAATTTGTATCACGCCAAACTAAGCTTCACAGTTGAAAGACAAATTCTTTCTCTGACAAGCAAATGCCAAGGGTTTCATTATCACCAGATCAGAACTACAAGAAATGCTTAAAGGAGATCTAAACATGGAAACAAGAAGATGCTTACTAATATAAAAGCACACATAAATGTACAGCTCATGATTCTATAAAACAATTACACAACAGAGAATACAAAGTAATTAGAAAACAACACTATGACTAAAAGACTTAATGTAGAGGGGGTATAAAAAGATATGCCATGAAAACTGAAAATATAAATGAGCAGGAGTAACTATACTTATATCAGATAAAATAGACTTTAACTCGACAACAATTTTAAAAGTGAAAATAAAGTGATTATATAATGAAAAATTGTTAAATACAAGACGATATAAGTATTCCAAATTTCTAGGCACCGAAAACCAGTGCACCAAGATTCATAAAACAAACACTACTAGACCTAAGCAAAGGGATAGACATTGACAAAATAATAGTGGAGGAGTTCAACACCCCACTGAGAGCAGTGCACAGATCATTGAGGTAGAAAATTAATTAAGAAACTCTGGACTAAAACTTGTCTCTAGACAAAATGGACCTGTAAATTTTTTATAGAATGCTCTATCAAACAAACACAGAATATACAGTTTTGTCATTTGAGATGAAAAATTCTCCAAAATAGACCATATTCCTGACCATAAAGTGAGTTTCAAAAACAGAAGCAACCAAAGAAAAAAATTAAAAAGTAAAATTAAATCACGCTAAACAGCTTCTAACCAGCCAAGGAAGCAATAAACAAAGTGAAGTGACAACCCACAGAATAGAACAAAATATTTGTAACCTGACCATCTAACAAGGTATTAAGAACCAGAAAATCATAGAGTGAGTTTATGTTTGGGAAACTACATGAACTTTGTGGAGACCTACAAAGAGACTTAAATGACCACACAATAATAGTGGGAGATATCAACATCATATTGATCAGTCATAAAGCAATACTCATCAAAATTTTTTAAATAAATTATTCTGATCACACTCTCAGATGATAGGGCAATAAAAATAGAAATCATTGCTAAGAAAATTGCTCAAAACCTACAATTACATGACAAACAACATGCTCCTGAATGACCTTTGTGTAAACAACAAAATTAAGTCAGGAAGCAAAAAATCCTTTGAAACTAACAAGAACAAATATAAAACATACCAGAATGTCTGGGCTACAGCTAAAGCAGAGTTAAGAGGGAAGCTAATAGTGTTACAAGCCCACATCAAAAAGTTAGAATGATTTCAAATTAACAAGCAAACATCACCAAAGGAACTAGAGAAAAGAAGGGCAAATCAACCCCAAAGCTAGCAGATGATGAATAACCAAAATCAGAGCTAACTGAAAAATATTGAGACCACATACATACACACACACACACACACACACACACACACACACACACAGAAAAACAAAATATCAACAAATACAGGAATTGGTTATTTGAAAGAATTAATAAGATAGATAGGCCACTAGTTAGACTGATAAAGAGAGAGAGAGAGAGAGGATATAAATAACCACAATCAAAAATGACAAAGTGGGCATTACCACTGATCCATCAGAAAGACATAAAACTTTCAGAGACCACTACAAACATCTCTATGCACACAAGCAAAAAACCTAGAAGAAATGGATAAATTCCTGGAAATATACAACCTCTCAAAGTATAACCAGGAGGAACTTAAATCCCTGAACTGACCAATAAGGAGTTCCAAAATTAAATCAATAATAAAAAGGATATCAACAAGAAAAAGCCCTAGACCAGAGAGATTCACAGGCACATTCTATCAGACATATAAAGAATAACTGGAACCATTCCTACTGAAAATATTCCAAAAATTGTGGAAAGGGTACTCTCTCCTGACTTATTCTGTGATGCCATCATCATTCTAATACCAAAACCTGGCAGAGGCAAAATGTTAAAAAGACACTTCAGCCCAATATCCTTGGAGAACATTGATGCAAAAATGCTTAACAAAATACTAGCAGACCAAATCCAACAGAATAACAGAAAGCTATTCCACTATGAATGTGTAGACTCAATCTCTGGTAGGCAGGGTTGCTTCAACATCTGCAAATCAATAAATGAGATTCATCATACAAACAAAACTGAAAACAAAAATTACAAGATTATCTCAATAGATGCAGAAAAGACTTTTAATAAAATTCAAAATCCCTTTATGTTAAATACCTTCAAGAAACAGGGCACTGAAGGAACATACTTTAAAATAATAATAGCCATCCATGGAAAACCAAACAAGCATTATACTTAATGAACAAATAAGCATTATACTTAATGAACAAAAGCTGGAAGCATTCCCGTTGAAAACCAGAACAAGAAATGGATGCCCGCTCTCACCACTCCTATTCAAAATAGTACTGGAAGCTGTGGCCAAAGCAATTAGGCAAGAGAAAGAAATAAAAGGCATCCAAATAATAAGAGAAAAAGTTAACTATCCCTATGTGCAGACAACTGAGCAGGGAGGTGCTCAGTAAGAATACAACTGAGCAGGGAGGTGCAATGAAAATTTTAAAACACTGCTCAAAAGAATTCAGAAATGACACAAACAAATGGAAAAATATTCCATACTTGTGGATAGAAAGAATTAATATTGTTAAAATGGCCATACTGCCCAAAGTAATTTATAGATTCATAGCTACTCCTATCAAACTACCAATGACATTCTTTACAGAATTAGGAAAATTATTTTAAAATTCCCATGGAACCAAAATCAGTGTGAATAGCTAAGGCAACTCTAAGTAAAAAGAACAGACCTGGATGCATCATTTTATTCAACTTCAAACTATACAACAAGCTTCCAGCTATGCTGTACTGGCTATACAGCTATGTTTTCTGTACAGCCTGCAGAACTCTGAGCAAATAAAACACTTTTTCTAATAAATTAACCAGTCTCAGGTATTTCTTTATAACAATGCAAGAAGATGCTAGTACACCGCCCAAAGCAATTTACAGATTCATTTATATTCCTACTAAACTACCAATGACATTCTTCACAGAATTAGGAAGAACTATTTTAAAATTCATATGGAAGCAACAAAGAGCCCAAATATCCAAGGCAATCTCAACCAAGAAGAGCAAAGCTAGAGGTATCAAGTTACCAGACTTCAAACTATTCTACAAGGCTACAGTAACCAAAACAGCATGGTACTGGTACAAAAACAGACACATAGACAAATGAAACAGAATAGAGAGCATAGAAACAATGCCACACACCTGCAACCATTTCATCTCTGGCAAAGTTGACAAAAACAAGCAATGGGGAAAGTACTCCCTATTCAATAAAATGTTATGGTATAACTGGCTAGCCATACGCAGAAGATTAAAACTGGACAACTTCCTTACAATACATACAAAAACTAATTCAAGACAGATTAAAGACTTAAATGTGCAACCTGAAACTATGAAAATCCTGAAAGATAATATAGGAAATAGCACTGTGGACGTAAGCCTTGGCAAAACAATTGCAACAAAAACAAAAATTGACAAATGGAAACTAATTAAACAAAAGAGCTTCTGCATAGCAAAAGAAACTATCAACAGAGTGAACCAGCAATGTAAAGAAAAGGAGAAGATATTTACAAACTATGCATCAAAAAGGATTTAAATTTCAGCATCTATAAGAAATGTAAATAAGTTTAGAAAGCAAAAAACAAACAACTCCATTAAAAAGTGAGCAAAGGACATGAACAGACACCTTTCAAAAGAAGATATACACATGCTCAAAAAACATATGAAAAAATGCTCAACATCACTAATCATTGGAGAAATGCAAATCAAAACCACAATATGATACCATCTCAGACCAGTAAGAAAGGCTATGATTAAAATGTCTAAACATAACAGATGCTGGTGAGGTTGAGGAGAAAAAGGGAATGCTTATACACTGCTGGTGGGAATGTAAATTAGTTCAGCCATTGTGAAAAGCAGTGCAGTGATTTCTCAAAGAACTTAAAACAGAATTACCATTTGACCCAGCAATCCCATTGTTGAGTATATACCCAAAGGAATATAAATTATTCTACCCTAAAGACACATGTATATGCATGTTCTTCACAGCACTATTCACAATAACAAAGTTATGGAATCAACCTAAATGCCCATCAATGATAGACTAAATAAAGACAATGCGGGAGATAGGGAGCAAGATGATGAAATAGAAGTCCTCCCAGATTGTCTTGCCTGCAAGGACACCAAGTTAACAACTGTTTACAGAGAAAAAAAAAATATCTTTATGAAAACCGTAAATCAGGTGAGACCTCGTATTACCTTCTTTTATCTTTGTATGAGTGAAAGAGGCACTGAAAAGATAGAACAAAAACAGCCTTGTATTGCTGATGCCACCCTCCCCTATGACAGGCAGTGGGGATTTGGTGCAGAGAGTCTCTCTGGGTGCTGGGGGAGAATGAACACAGCGATTGTAAGCTCTGAACTCAGTGCTATGCTGTTAGAGCAGAAAGAGAAATCAGACCAAATTCAGCTGGTGTCCACCCACAGAGGGAGCACTTAAAACAGCCCTAGCTAGAAGAGAATCACTAATACCAGCAGTCTGAACTTGAGTTTCCACAAACCTCATCACCATGGGCTAAACTACTCTGGATGACTAAGTAAACTTAAAAGGCAGTCTAGGCCGAAAGGACTGCAACTCTAAGGCGAGTTCCAGTGCTGAAATGGGCCCAGAATCAGTGAACTGATGGGGTTGGGGGGCTAGGTGACCTGCTGATACACAGGCTTGGACTGCTAAGGGAGTGCTGGCATCACTCCTACCCAAACCCCAAGCTGCACAGTTCATGGCTCCCAAAAGACTCCTTTCTTCTGCTTGAGAAGGGGAGATGTAAGAGTGTGAAGGACTTTGTCTTACATCTTGACTACCAGCCCAGCCACAGCAGGATAGGGCACCAGTATGGATCATGAAACCCAGTTTCCAGGACTTATTTCCTGGATGATATTTCTAAACACACCCTGGGGCACAGGGAACCTGCTGCCTTGAAGAGAAATGCCTAGTTCTAGCAGCATTTATTGTCTGCTAACTGAAAAGTTTTAAGGCCCTGAATAACCAGCAGTGATATTAACAGAAAGAGATCCCGATCCAGACACAAGAGAGGTTTTTGGACCTTGCACAAGAAAGAATTCAGGGCCATTCCATAGAGTAAAGTGAAAGCAAGTTTAAGAAAGTAAAGGAATAAACAAAGGCTACTCCACAGGCAGAGTAGCAGCATGAGCTGCTCAAGTGAGTACACTTAGTTACTTCTTGATTATATGCTAAACAAGGGGTGAATTATTCATTAGTTT
This sequence comes from Theropithecus gelada, assembly GCF_003255815.1. Classification (NCBI taxonomy): domain Eukaryota; kingdom Metazoa; phylum Chordata; class Mammalia; order Primates; family Cercopithecidae; genus Theropithecus; species Theropithecus gelada. The sequence continues at coordinate 2,434,847 of NC_037689.1, forward strand.
TCTCGGAAAGGAATAGGCAATTCCTCTAACTGAGGGTTCTTTACCTTTTTAGAAGATATAGGGTAACTTCCAGATGTTGCTCTGGCATTGGTAAACTGTCATGGTGCTGGTGGAAGTATCTTTTGGCATGCTAATGTATTATAATTTGCATGCAATGAGCAATAAGGATGACTAGATGTCACTTTCATTTGCCATCTTGGTTTTGGCAGGTTTTGGCCAGCTTTCTGTTTTATTAGCAAGGTGTTTATGACCTGTATCTTCTGTGAACCTCTTATCTCATTCTGTGACTATGAATGCCTAGCCTTCTGGGAATTCAGCCCACTAGGTCTCAGCCTTATTTTACCCAGTCCCTATTCAAGATGGAGTCACTTTGGTTCAAACACCTTTGACACTGATACCCAGGTACTACATCAAGAATCTTGGGTGAGCCTCTGAGACATGACGACTCCAGGTGAGACTTAGCACACTATCATCTGTGGTGGCTATTCGAGGAAACTCTGCTTGAGAAAAACAAAGGGCAAATTAAAGGGGACTGTGTCTTGCACCTTGGGTATTAGCACAGCAACAGGGCAATAGAGCATCAAGTGGACTCTTGGGGTCTCGAGTTCCAGGACTTGACTCCTAGACAGAATTTCTTACTTTTTTATTATTTCTTCCAAAAAAAAAAAAAAAAAAAAGGATATATGTGCAGAACATGCAGGTTTGTTACATAGGTATATGTGTGCCATGGTGGTTTGCTGCACCTATTGACCTGTCCTCTAAGTTCCCTCCCCTCACACCACCCCCCCAACAGGCCCTGGTGTGTGTTGTTCCCCTGTCTGTGTCCATGTGTTCTCAATGTTCAACCTGACTTATGAGTGAGAACATGTGGTGTTTGGTTTTCTGTTCCTGCATTAGTTTGCTGATTATAATGGCTTCCAGCTTCATCCATGTCCCTGAAAAGGACATGAACTCATTCCTTTTTATGGATGCATAGTATTTCATGGTGTATATGGACCACGTTTTCTTTATAAAGGCTATAATTGATGGGCATTTGGGTTGATTCCATGATAGGCAGCATTTCTGGACCTGCCTTGGCCCAGAGGCAAGCCCACTATCCTGAAGGATGAGTACCAGGCCAGGCAGCATTCACTACAAGCTGACTTAAAATGCCTCAGGTCTCAAAGAAACATTGGTAGTAGTCTGGAAATATTCCCCATGGCCTGTGGTAACAGTGGCTACCAGATGAGGCTTCTCTGCCTTTGGAAAGGGGAGGGAAGAGTGGAAAGAGCTACATCTTGTAGGTTGAGTGCCAGCTCAGCCACAGTACAATAGAATACCAGGTAGAATTCTAAAGTTTTTATTCCTAGTTCCTGATTCCTGGAAAGCATCTCTTGACCCACCTAGGGCCTAGGAGAATTCACCACCTTGAAGGGAATGACACAGGACTAGCTGGCTTTGCCCCTGGCTAATTGTAGAGCCCCAGGCAAACATAGGCAGTGTCCAGGGAGTGGTTACAGCAGGCCTTGGGTGAAACCCAGTGCTGTGCTGGCTTCAGGTTTTACCCAGTGCAGTCATAGTGCTGGTGGCCACAGTGCTATTTGTGTCACTTCACTCCCAGCTATAGGTGGCTCAGAACAGAGCAAGAGAGACTCTGTTTGTGAGAAAGTAGGGGAAGAAAAAAAAGAGTCTCTGCTTGGTAATCCAGAGAATTCTCCTGGAATTTTTTCAAGATTGTCAAGGTGGTACCTCTATGAGTCTGCAGGAATCACAGTGTTACAGGGCTTGGCATGCCCCCTAAAGCAGACACAATGTAGATCACAACACCCAAGTTCTTTCGAATGTCTGGAAAGCCTTCCAAAAAAGGACAGGGATCAATGAGCCCAGACAGTGAAGACTACAATAAATAACTGAATTTTCAATGCCCACACATCCAAGAACATGTACTAGCATTAACACCAATCAGGAAACATGACCTCACCAAATGAACTAAATGAGGCAACAGGAATCAATTGTGGAGAAACGGAGATATGTGACCTTTCAGACAGACAATTCAAAACAGGTGTATTGAGGAAACTCAAAGAAATTCAAGATAACAGAGAAGGAATTCAGAATTCTATCAGTTTAACTTAACAAAAAGATTAAAATAATTTAAAAGAATTAATCAGAAATTCTGGAGCTGAAAAATGTAATTCGCATATAGAAGAATTGCATCAGAGTCTTTTAATAGCAGAATTGTTCAATTAGAAGAAAGAGTGAACTTGAAGACAGGTAATTTGAAAATGCACGGTCAGAGGAGACAAAAGAAAAAAAGAATAAAAAACAATAGAGGATGCCTACAGAATCTAGAAGATAGCCTCAAAAGGGAAAATATAAGAATCACTGGGCCAGGCACGGTGGCTCACGCCTGTAATCCCAGCACATTGGGAGGCCAAGGCAGGTAGAGCACTTGAGATCGGGAACTCGAGACCAGCCTGGCCAACACGGTAAAACCCTGTCATTACTAAAATACAAAAATTAACTGGGCATGGTGGCATTTGCCTGTAATCCCAGTACTTGGGAGGCTGAGGCAGGACGATCGCTTGAACCCAGGAGGTGGAGGTTGCAGTGAGCCGAGATCACACCACTGCACTCCAGCCTGGATGACAGAGCAAGACACTATCAGGGAAAAAAAGAAAAAATATTATGTGCCTTAAAGAGGAGGTAGAGAAAAATATAGGGGTAGAAACTGTATTCAAAGCGATAATAACAAAGAACTTCCCAAACCCAGAGAAAGATGTCAATATCAAAGTATAAGAAGGTTGGTTATAAAACACCAAGCAGACTTAACACAAAAAAGATTGCCTCAAGGCATTTAATAATCAAACTCCCAGAGGTCAAAGATAAAGAATCCTACAAGCTGCAAAAGAAAAGAAACAACATACAGTGGAACTCTAATATGTCTGGCAACAGACTTTTCAGTGGAAACTGTACAGACCAGGAGAGAGTGGCATGACTGGGTGCCATGGTAGCTCAGGCTGGTTGCCCTGGCACTTGGGGAGGCAAGGCTACATGTTCGAGGCCAACCTGGTCAACATCGATTTAAAAAGAGAGTGGCATGACATATTTAAAGTACTGGTTAAAAAAAAAAAAAAGAAAAACACTTTAACCCTAGAATAATATATCTGGTGAAATTATTCTTCAAACATGAAAGAAAAATAAAGATTTTGCCTCACAAACAAAAGATGAGGGATTTAATCAACACCAGACATGTCCTACAAGAAATGCTAAAGGCTGTACTTCAATCAGAAAGAAAAGGACATTAATGAGCAATAAGTGATCACTGAAGGTACAAAATTCACTGCTAATAATAAGTACACAAAAAAACTCAGAATATTAGAACACTGTAGCTATGCTGCATAAATGACTTTTATCCTATGTAAAAAGACTAAATGATGAATCAAGTAAATATAATAACTACAACAACTTTTCAATACATAGTACAAGAAGATGGAAATAGAAAAAAAAAGTCAAAAAGTGGCGGTGAGGGGGGCAAAGTTGAGGCATAGAGTTTTTCTTACTTTTCTTTTTGCTTGTTTGTTTATGCAAAAGGTGTTGAGTATTTATTAGGTTTAAATAATCGGTTATAAGACAAGCCTCACAGTAACTTCAAACCAAAAAACATATAAGGGATAAAAAAAAATTACAAGTAAATAAAAAATTAAAATTAAAATTAAATTAAAGTTGCAGGTCACAAATCGACATAGAAAATTCAGTAACATTTCTGTATGCCAACAGTAAGCAATCCAAAAAAGAAATTTAAAAAAAAAATGTATCCCATGTACAATAGCCATACAAAAAATTAAATACCTAGGAATTTACCAAAGAGAGAGATATCTATAATGAAAACTATAAAGCGCTGATGAAAGAAATTGAAGAGAACACCAAAATATTGAAAAATATTCTGGCCAGGCACAGTGGTTCATGCCTGTAATCCCAGAACTTTGGGAAGCTGAGAAGAGTAGATCACCTGAGGCCAGGAGTTCCAGATCAGTCTGGCCAACATGGCGAAACCCCATCTCTATGAAAAATCCAGAAATTAGCCAGACATGCTGGCATGCACCTGTAATCTCAGCTACTCAGAAGGCTGAGGCAGGAGAATCACTTGAACCCATGAAGCAGAGGTTTCAGTGAGCTGAGGTCGTGCCACTACACTCCAGCCTGGGTGACAGAGCAAAACTCCATCTCTCTCTCTCTCTCTCTCTCTCTCCGCCCCCTCTCTCTCTATATATATATATAAATATATATGTAAATATACATATAAATATATATAAATATATATGTAAATATACATATAAATATATATAAATATATATGTAAATATATAAATATATATGTAAATATATATAAATATATATGTAAATATATATAAATATATATATGTAAATATATATATATTCTTTGTTCATGAATTGGAAGAATCCATATTATTAATATGTTTGTACTACCCAAAGCAATCTACAGATTTAATACAATCTCTATCAAAATACCAATGACATTCTTCACAGAAATAAAAAAGAATCCCAAAATTTATATGGAATCAAAAAAGACCTAGAAGAGTCAAAGCTACCATAAGCAAAAAGAGCAAAACTGGAGCAATCACATTACCTGACTTGAAATGATACTACAGAGCTATAGTAATCAAAACAGCATAGTACTAGCATAAAAGCAGACAGACCAATGAAACTGAATTGAAAACCCAGAAACAAATCCACTCACCTAAAGTGAACTTATTTTCAACAAAGGTGTCAAGAATATATACTAGGGAGAAGACAGTGTCTTCAATAAGTGGTTCTGGGAAAACTAGACATGGAGAAGAGTGAATCTAGACCCCCATCTGTTGCTATATACAAAATCAAATTGAAATGGATTAAAGACTTAAATCTAAGACCTCAAACCATGAAATTCCTACAAGGAAACATTGAGAAAAATCTCCAGGACATTGGCCTGGACAAAAATTTCTTGAGCAATACCCCACAAGCACAGGCAATGAAAGCATAAATGGACAAATGGGATCACATCAAGTTAAAAAGCTGCACAGTAAAGAAAACAGTCAACAAAGAGAAAAGACAACCCATAGAATGGGAGAAAATACTTGCACACTATTTACTGACAAGAGATTAATAACCAGAATACATAAGAAGCTCAAACAACTGTACAGAAAGAATTCTAATAATTCAATTAAAAAGTGGGCCAAAGATTTGAATAGACATACAAAAGAAGAGATACAAATGGCAAACAGGCATATTAAAAGGTGCTCAATATCATTGGTCATCAGAGAAATGCAAATAAAAACTATAATGAGATATCATCTCACCCCAGTTAAAATGGCTTATATCCAAAAAAAAAAAAAAAAAAAAGCAATAACAAATGGTTGCAAGGATGTGGAAGAAATAGAACCCTCATACACTGCTGTTGGGTAAGTAAACAAGTACAAACACTATGTGGTTTTAGTTTCTTTGAACGTTCCTCAAAAAAACTAAAAATAGAGCTACCAATTGATCCAGGAATCCCACTCTTAGGTGTATATTCAAAAGAAAGAAAATCAATACATGGAAGAGATAACTGCACTCCCATGTTTTTTAGAGCATTGTTCACAATACCTCAGATATGGAAGCAACCAAATATTCATCAACAGATGAATGAATTTAAAAAAACATGGTACATATATACAATGAAGTACTATTCAGCCATAAAAATGAACTAGATTTATTCATTTGCAACAATATGAATAGAACTGGAGATCATATGTTAAGTGAAATAAGTCAGGCACAGTAAGAAAGACATAGCTTGTTTTCACCTACTTGTGGTATGTAAACATCAAAACAATTTAATTTATGGAAATTGAGAGTAGAAGGATGGTTACCAGAGGCTGAAAATGGTGGTGAGGGCCTGAGGGGTAGGTGAGGATTATTAATGGTTACAAAAAATATAGTTGGAAAGAATGAATACAACCTAGTATTTGGCAGCACAACAGGACGACTATAGTCAATGATAATTTAATTGTACATTTTAAAATCACTAGAAAGAATATAATTAGATTGCTCGTAAAACAAAGAATAAATGCTTGAGGGGATGGATATCCATTTTCCACGATGTAATTATTTCACATAGCATGTCTGTATCAAAACATCTCATGTACCCCCATAAATACATACACTTACTATGTATGCTCAGAAATTTAAAAATAAAAATAAAAAAGAAAATGTGGTAGACGTATACCATGAAATATGCAGCCTTAGAAAAGAATGAGATCACGTCCCTTGCAGCAACATGAATAGAGCTGAAGGCCATTATCCTAAGCAAACTAACTCAGGAACACAAAACCAAATACTGCATCCTCATAGTTATAAGTAGGAACTAAACACTGAGAATACATAGACAAAAAGAAGGGAACAACAGACCCCAGGACCTACTGAAGGGTGGATGGTGGAAGGAGGTAGGGAATCAAATAATTACCTATTGGGTACTATGCTTGTTACCTAGGTGATGAAATAATCTGTACATTAAACCCCTATGACAAAATTTACCTACATAACAAACTTGCACATGTACCCCTGAAGCTAAAATAAAGTTAAAAGAAAGAATGAGAATATGCAGGAAGTTCAAACAACTCAACAGCAAAAAAACCCATCTAATCCAATTAAAATGCGGAAAATATCTACATATACATTTCTCAAAGTTAACATTCTAACATTGTACCTCAAGAAAAAAAAAAGAACAAATCAAGCCAACAGCTAGCAGAAGAAAACAAATAACAAAGATCGGAGCAAAGCTAAATAAAATTGTGACCCCCAAAACAATCCAAAGATGAATGAAAAGTTGCTTTTTTAAAAAAAGGTAAATAAAATCCAGAGACCACTAACTAAATTAACCCAAGAAATAAGAAGATTCAAATAAGAACAATCAAAAATGAAAAAGGAAAAATTATGACTAATACAACAGACACATAAAAAGGTCATCAGAGGTTCGAATGAACATCTCTATGCTCACAAAGTAGTAAACATAGAGTAAATGTATAAATTCCTGAAAGCATATAACCTCCCAAGATTGAACTAGGAAAAAAAAAAAAAAAAGAAATTCTTAAGACAGCAATAATGAGCAGTATGATTGGATCAGGAATTTTTTTTTAAAAAGTCCCCAAAAGTAATAGCCTAGGCCAGAGGAATTCACAGTTGAATTCTATCAGACACACAAAGAAATGGTACCATTCCTACTGAAACTATTCCAAAAAAAAAGTCTGAAGATCAGTAGCAAATCTATATATCAATAACAATCAAGCTGAGAACCAAATTTAAATCTCAATGTTATTTACAATAGCTGCAAAGCAAAAATACCTAGGAATACATTTAGGAAAGAAGATAAAAGAACTTTATAAGGAGAAATACAAAACACTAATGAAAGAAATCATATATGACACAAACAAATGGAAAAACATCCCAGGCTCATGAATTGGAAGAATCAATATTGTTAAAATGACCACACTGCCCAAAGTAATTTACAGATTCAATTCAGTTCCTATCAAATTATCAACATCATTTTTTCACAGAATTAGAATAAACAATCCTAAAATTCATATGGAAACAAAGAGCCCCAACAGCCTAAGCAATCCTAAGCAAAAAGAACAAAGCTGGAAGAATCACATCACCTCACTTCAATTTATACTACAGGGATATAGTAACCAAGACAGCATGGTACTGGTGTGAAAATAGACACATAAATTAATAGAACAGAATAGAGAACCCAGAAGTAAGGTCACATACCTATAACCAACTAATCTTCAACAATGTTGACAAATACATACAATGAATAGATTCTTAGTAAATGTTGCTAAGAAAAGTGAATAGCCATATGCAGAAGAATGAAACAAACAAACAAACAAACAAAAACTCATGACAGATTAAAGACATAAATGTAAACAAAACCATACAAAACCTAGAAACAAATTAGGGAAAGCACTTTTGGACATTGGCCTTGGCAAAGAATTTATGACTAAGTCCTCAAAAGCTAATGCAACAAAAACAAAAATAGACAAACGGGGCTTAGTTCAACTAAAAATCTCCTACACAGCAGAAGAAACAGTCAACAGAGTAAATGGACAACCTAAAAAATGGGAGAAAATATTTGCAAAGTATCCATCTGACCCAGGACTAATATCCAGAATCTACAAAGAACTCAAGCAACACAGAAAGTAATGTAAATAATAATAATAATCCCTTAAAAAGTGAGCCAAGAACATGAACAGATGTTTTTCAAAAGAAGATATAAAAGCAGCCAACAAACAATACAAAACAAAACAAAAAATAAAATACTCAACATCACTAATCATCAAAGAAATACAAATTAAAACCACAATGATATACCATCTTACTCCAGTCAGAATGGCTATTATTAAAAAGTCAAAAAACAACAGATGTTGGCAAGGATGCTGAGGAAAAGGAACACTTACTCAATGTTGGTGAAAATGTAAATTAGAACAACCTCTCTGGAAAAAAATGCATGGAGATTTCTCAAAGAACTAAAAATAGAACTACCATTTGATACAACAATCCCACTACTGGATATATATCAAAAAGAAAAGAAATCGTTATATCAAAATGTTACCTGTACTCATGTCTTTATTTCAGCACTATTCACAAAGTCATAGAGTAAACCTAAGTGTCCATCAATGAATAATTGGATAAAGAGAATGTGACATATATATATATACACACACACATACATACATGCTATAGAATACTTCTCAGTCATAAAAGAATGAAATCCTGTCTTTTGCAGCAACATGGATAAAAATGGAGGCCATTTTCTTATGTGAAATAACCCAGAAAGTTAAATACTGCATGGACTCATTTATAAGTGGGAGTTAAATAATGAATGCACATGAATACAAAGTGCAATAATAGACAATGAAGACTCTGAAAGGTGGAAGGTTGGGAAGAGGTTAGGAATAAAAAATTACCTACCGGGTATAATGTACATTATTCAAGTGATGGCTAAAAGCCCAGACTTCATCACTACACAATACTGCACTTGTACCCTCAAATCAGTAAAAATTTTTTAATAAAAAAAGAAAATGTTGTATATACATATAATGGAATATGATTTCACCATAAAAAAGAATTAAATCCTGTTGCATATTCTCACTCATATGTGAGTGCCTTTTTAGCTTTTTTAGTATATCATGAACATAGAGGTCAGATTAGTTGTTATCAGAGGCCACAAAGGGAAGTGGAGAGGGTGGATGAAGAAAGAAAAATAATACAAATGTATTTCTGCTAGTAAAAAGTAATCAAAAAAAAAAAAAAAAAAAAAAGAAGTATTTACATGCTGACCAGTTTTAGCAGGTTGTAATCATTACTTCCTTGTATGGACAATTTTTTCACAAAGTTTGAAAATATAACCATAATTATTTCTAAATAGTAATTATTATAGGGAAAATGTTAAACAAGGATAACAGCATTCTTTTGAATTAGAAATTCATTTTACCATAGACTTGGTTATACTTTGTAAATAATGCACAGAATAATGTAACTCCTAAAAAGCGTTTTTCTTCATGATTAAGTTTAAAAAGCAGTTATTTTGAATTCCTTTTCAGGTAATTCACACATCTCCATTTCAGTCACTGCTATTTTTGTTTGTCCTTTTGATGATGTCATGTTTCCCTGATTGCTCTTGATCCTTGTGGCTGTTCCCTGATGTCTTCACATTTGAAGAAGTAGGTACTGACTCCAGTCTTCACAGATTGGCTTTGTTTTGGAAGACCCTTCCACTATCAGCCTGTCCAGAGATTCTGGGCAGGTCATCTTGTGTTTTATTGATGCCCAGGGCCAGTTGGGCGAGCATGGTTCTGGGGCATGATGAAACCCTGGAGCCGTTACAGTCAGTGTGGCACTGGGGAATGCCCAAAGCCTGGGTCTGCTCTACCTGTCATGGCACTGGAGTGAGTCAGAGAGCAAGTACACCTCACAGGCCTGAAGTCTGGAGATCTGGGGTCCCACCTGGCACCATGGCAACGCTGGAAGATCAATCTGTGGGTACTGACCTACAGTCTGCCGCCATGGGACCTGTCTTGTGCTGAGTTTTACTGTAGTGGGACTGGAACTGGTACTAGGTAATTCCCGTACTCATTTCCCTCTCTTTCCTTCAAGCAGATGTTACATATTTTTATACTGTGCTGCCTGCAGTTTTTTTAGAGGTGATGTGGATAATGTAAAACTGTCCTTCTTACCCTCTTCAATGCATCTATTCTTATTGTTGTGCTACAACCAGGTACTGTGACATCTCACCTGGTTTTCTTTGTTCTTGTGAAGATATTTTAGTTTGTAAATAGTTCAAATTGATGTTTCTGTGCGGGGACAATCACAGGAGAGCCCTGTCCCACCATCTTGCTCCACCTCTCTCCAACTTTCAGCCAATTTTTCAGCAAAAATCTTAAAGATCAGAGGCAATTGGATGATAGACTGATGAAGAAAAAAATCTTTCAACTGAGATTTCAATATCTGGCAAAAATGTCTTTCAAAATCGAAGGAGAAATTAAGATATTCCCGGGAAAACAAAAGTCAGGGAAGTTCATTACCACTACACCTGCCCTATAAAAAATGTTAAAAGAAGTCTTTCAGGATGACAATACTACCCAAAGCTATCTACAGATTCAATGAATTTCCTATCAAAATCTTAATAAGCTTTCAAGGTTTTTAAAGTAATTTAAACACTTTTTATAAAATTCCTATGGAACCACAAGAGACAATAGACAAACAAAACAAAACAAATTCTTTAAAAAGAACAAAGAGGATTCACACTTCTTGATTTCAAATTTATTACAAAGCTACAGCACTAAATCAGTGTGCTGCTGGTATAAACACACACATATAGACCAATGGAATAAAAGAGAGCTGTGAAGTAGACTCTTGCTTATTTATGTAAGTGATTTTTGACAAGAATGCCATGACTATTAAATGAGGAAAGAAAATATTTTTAACAGTCAGTGCTGGGAAAACTACATGGACACTTGCAAAAAAAAGATATTGGACCCTTACCTTACATCATATACACCATATACCTTACACTATGCTGTCTTAAATGAACCAAAGACCTAAACATAAGAGCTAAAACTGTAAAACTGTTAGAAGGAAACATGAGAGAAAGCTATTATGAAATAGGATTTTGCAACAATTTATCAGCTATGACACAAAGAGCACAGGAATGGAAACAGGAGATACATTGGACTCTATTAAAATTAAAATAAATGCATCAAGGGACACCATCAACAGAATGAAATGACAACTCACAGAATGAGACAAAAATTGTGAATTATATATCCAATGAGAAATTAATATCCAGAATATACAAAGAATTCCTACAACTTAATGATAATAAACAAGCACCAACGAAAAAGTGGGCAAATGGATTGAATAGGTATTTCTCAGAGATACAAATGGCCAATAAAAGAATAAAAAGATCCTCAATTTCACTAATCATTAACGAAATGCAAGTCAAAAGTAAAATGAGGTACCACTGTACATTCATTATGATGACTATTACAAAAATAAATACATAAAAACTGTGAATGAAGATATGGAGAATTTGGAATACTTGTGCATTGCTGATGAGAATGTAAAATGGTACAGCCACTGTGAAAAACAGTTTGGCAGCTCCTCAAAAAGTTAAATTATCATATTATCCAGTAATTCTACTTCTCAGTATATACTCGAATGAAAGGAAACCAGAGATTTGAACAAATATTTGTACACAAATGTTCATAGCATCATCATTCACATAGCCAAAATGTGGAACAACATTTTGTCTATTGTCAGATGAATTGAAAAACAAAATGTGATATATAGGTGCAGTGGAATATTACTCAGCCTTAAAAAAGAATGAAATTGTGATAAATGCTATAACATAAATGAATCTTGAAGACAGTATGCTAAGTGAAATAGACATAAAAGAACAAATATAGTATGATTTCAGTTGTATGAGGCACCAAGGAAAAGAAGTTACCAGGGACTGAGGGAGGGAGGAATAGGGAATTATTTTTTAATGGGTACATATTTTATGTTTGGGATAACAAAACAGTTCTGAAAATGGATAATGGTGATTGCACAACAATGTGCATGTACTTACTGCCACTAAATTGTACTCTTAAAGTGGTAATTTTATGTTATAGTATAGTTTACTCCAATTAAAAAATCTTATAAAATTAATAAAAATAATATACCTCAATAGGATGAAGGGAAAAAATGATTATCTCAATTGACACAAAAAAGCATTTGACAAAATCCAACACCCTCTAATAATAATAATAATAATAAACCTGTCAACAAACTGGGAATAGAAGGTAACTTCTTCAAGATAAGAGACACATGTGACTAAAAAACAGAGCTAAATTCACATTTAACAGTCAAAGGCTGAAACTTCTCCCCCTAAGTATAAGAAGAGGACAAGAATACCCCCTCACTATTTCCATTCAACATTGTACTGCAGTAGGTTCTAGACAGGGCAATTGAGCAAGAAAATAAATAAATACAAGTCACCCATGTTAGAAAGGAAAATGTAAAACTATTTTTATTTGCTGATTATACCATTGTATATAGAGATGATCCTAAGGAATCCATTAGTAACTACTGAAACAATTAAAAGGATTCAGTCAAATTTCAGGATATGCTATGGATTGAATGTTTGTGGCCCTGTCCCCTAAATGTATATGTTAAAGCCTAATCTCCAGTGTGATAATATTTGAAGGTGGAGCCTTTGGGATATAATTAAGTCATTAGGGCAGAGCCCCTATGGATGGGATTAGTGCTCTTATACGAGGTGGCCAGAGAACTAGCTCTCTCTCTGCTCTCCACCATGTGAGGGTACAATGAGAAGACAGCCATTTGGAACCAGGAAGAGGGCCTATCGCCGGGAACCAAATTGGCCTGTACTTCTTATCTTGGACTTTCCAGCCTCCAGAACTGTGAGAAATATATGTTTATTATTTCAGCCACTCATTCTATGGTAATTTATTATAACAGCCTGAACTAAGACAAGATACAGTATCAATGCTTAAAAATCATGAGGGAGGAGTTTGAGTTGCCAGGCGGCCACGAGGATCTGCATCCAAATGCGTGTGCAAGTCGAGATGTCGCATCCGTCCCCCCAAGTCAAGCCCTCCAACCCCAGTAACCCTCGAGTCTTCTTTGACATGGACATCGGAGGGGAGCGAGTTGGTCGAATTGTCTTAGAATTGTTTGCAGATATTGTACCCAAAACTGCGGAAAATTTTCGTGCACTGTGTACAGGAGAAAAAGGCATTGGACCCACGACTGGGAAATCTCTCCATTTCAAAGGATGCCTTTTTCATCGAATTATTAAGAAATTTATGATTCAGGGTGGAGACTTCACAAATCAGAATGGGACAGGTGGAGAAAGTATTTATGGTGAAAAATTTGAAGATGAAAATTTCCATTATAAGCATGATCAGGAGGGTTTACTAAGCATGGCAAACGCAGGTTGCAACACAAATGGTTCTCAGTTTTTTATCACAACAGTTCCAACTCCTCATTTGGATGGGAAACATGTGGTGTTTGGCCAAGTAGTTAAAGGAATAGGAGTGACAAGGATATTGGAAAATGTGGAAGTGAAAGGTGAAAAACCTGCTAAATTGTGCATTATTGCAGAATGTGGAGAATTGAAGGAAGGAGATGATTGGGGAATATTCCCAAAAGATGGCTCTGGCGGCAGTCATCCAGATTTCCCTGAGGATGCGGATATAGATTTAAAAGATGTAGATAAAATTTTATTAATAACAGAAGACTTAAAAAATATTGGAAATACTTTTTTCAAAACCCAGAACTGGGAGATGGCCATTAAAAAATATGCAAAAGTTTTAAGATATGTGGACAGTTCAAAGGCTGTTATTGAGACAGCAGATAGAGCCAAACTGCAACCTACAGCTTTAAGCTGTGTACTGAATATTGGTGCTTGTAAACTGAAGATGTCAAATTGGCAGGGAGCAATTGACAGTTGTTTGGAGGCTCTTGAAATAGACCCATCAAATACCAAAGCATTGTACCGCAGAGCTCAAGGATGGCAAGGATTAAAAGAATATGATCAAGCATTGGCTGATCTTAAGAAAGCAGAGGAGATAGCACCAGAAGATAAAGCTATCCAGGCAGAACTGTTGAAAGTCAAACAAAAGATAAAGTCACAGAAAGAGAAAGAGAAGGCAGTATATGCAAAAATGTTTGCTTAGAAAGCATTCAGTTTTGCTTATTGTGTGTTGTGTAAATGCAATAAGAAAATGTAAAGTTTTTTGTCTATTAATATGATCCCTAATGTGTTTCTTTTGATGCCTTAGTTCCTTATTGTTTACAGTTTAGGAGTACTGATAGGGGTTCATGCTTAATAAACGTATCACAATACAGTCAGTAAAGTGGTTTTGTTTGTTTCTTTGAGATGGAGTCTTGCTCTGTCACCCAGGCTGGAGTGCAGTGGCACGATCTCGGCTCACTGCATCCTCTGCCTCCCGGGTTCAAGTGATTCTCCTGCCTCAGCTTCCCAAGTAGCTGGGATTACAAGCATATGCCACCACGCCTGGCTAATTTTTGTATTTTTAGTAGAGATGGGGTTTCACCATATTGGTCACGTCACGCTGGTCTTGAACTCCTGACCTCGTGATCTGCCCCTGCCTTGGCCTCCCAAAGTGCTGGGATTACAGGTGTGAGCCACCATGCCCGACCAAGTAAAATGTTTTTAAAAATGGTTATCTGCATTATTCATAAAGAATAATGGTGTCCAGTCTTTTTAAACTTGTAAAGACACATCTTATTGAATAAAGAGATGACAGTTTAGTTTGTAAAAAAAAAAAAAAAAAAATCATGAGGGCTCAATCCCACAAGACTGCCCTGCACTTTAGATGCCAATTACAAGTTCCAGGTTATGATCTGTACTTCTAACAGAACAACTATAAATCTCGTTCAATTAATTTGCTGGAGAAGCTCACAGAACTCAGGGAAACACTTCACTTACATTTACCCATCTATTGGAAAGGATATTACAGAAGATACAGATGAACACCCAGAAGGAAGAGATATATTGGGCAAGGTATGTAGAATGGGGCACCAGGCTTCCATGCCCTGTTCAAGTGAGGCACCCTTCAGGAACCTCCAGGTGTGCAGCTATCCCAAAGCTCTCTTAACCTTGTTATTTTGGGTTCTTATGGAGGCTTCATTATGTAGACATCATTGGCCATTGGTGATCGATTCAACCTTTAACTCCTCTCTGCTCCAATCTTCTAATCATGCCCTGGTCTTTCCAGTGAACAGCCCACATCCTGAAGATATCTAGGGTCTGCCAATCATCAGTCATCTTATTAGCATACAAAAGACACTCTTATCGCTCAGCATACTTCAAGGGTTTTAGGGGCTGTATGCCAGAAAAGGAGATCAAAGAGTAAACATATATTTCACAACATCACAGTGAATAATTCCATTTACCATAGCATCAAAAAGAATAAAATAACTTAGAAATAAATCTAACCAAAACTACAAAACATTGCTGAAATAATTTAAAGAAGATCTAAATAAATTCCAAGATACCCAGTGTTCATAGGAAACTCTGTTCATGGGAAATTATGTCCTCTGGAAACTCTGTGTTCAGGGATTGTAAGGCAATATTGTCGAGATAACAATACTCCCCAAGTTTATCTACAGAGTCAATGCAACCCTTATCAAAATCCCAATGGTCCTTTTGTTCAGAAAAGGAAAAGACAATCCTAAAATTCATATGGAGTCGAAAGCGACCATGAAATTAGCTGGGCATGGTGGCGCACGCCTGTAACTCCAGTACTCAGGATGGTGAGGCAGGAGAATCGCTTGAACCCAGGAGGCGGAGGCTGCAGTGAGCCGAGATCGTGTCACTGCACTCTAGCCTGGGCGACAGAGCAAGACTCCGTCTCAAAAAAAAAAAAAAAAAAAAAAGGGACCATGGGTAGCCAATAAAATCTTAATAATATTTTCAGAGAAATCACACTTACTGATTTCAAACACACTGCACAGTTACAGTAATCAAAAAATAAATGTGGCTCTTGCATAAGGATAAATAAAAAACATGGTTTTCGCATACAATTCTATGAGATAGAATTAGGAGTCCAGATATAAGCCTATACATCTGTAGTAAATTGATTTTCAACAAGTATGCCAAGACAATTAAATGAGCTAAGAATTGTCTCTCCAACAGAAGGTGCTGAGACAACTGGATATCCGTGTGCAAAAGAATGAATTTGGTCCCCTTTCATCACACCACGTCTTCATCACACCATATGTAATAATTCAAAATGGGTCAAAGACATAAATATAAGAGCTAAAAACAAACAAAATTTTACAAGAAAATATAGGGGTACATTTTCATGAACTTGGATTTGGCAACGTTTAGTTAGATGTGACTCCAAAAGCACAACCAAGTTTTAAGCTTTTGTGCATCAAAAATACTATCAAGAAAGTGAACAGACACCCCACAAAACGGGATAAAATATTTTCAAATCATATATCTGGTAAGGTTCTCCTATCCAGAATTTAAAAAGAACAATTAACAGCCCTGCTACAAACAATTCAATTAAAAAATGAATAAAGCACTTGAAATAGACATTTCTCCAAAGATACACAAATGTCCAACAAGCACACAAAAAGACGCTCATTCTCATTAGTCATTAGAGAAATGCAAAATAAAACCACAATAAGATACCTCTTCATACCCACTAGGATGGCTGTAACGATAAAAACGATGGAATCATTTCTATAATGTCTTTCTCCACAGATTTATGATCTCACAAAATCCTGTTTTAATTATAGCAATTGTTCTGAGTTATAAGTTTAGTGTCTAGGTTATTCTGTTCAAGTTAACAGAATAACTCATGCGAAAGCACAATTTACAGGTATTTAAAAATTAAACGTCTGAAGATAGGAGGCAACGGCAAAATTATGAAAAATCCTAATGCTGAATTTTATGAAGCTACTACAAAACATGTTCTCAGAAAATATCTAAAAAAACTGAGCAAATGTTTATTCTGTATGCAAATAGGCAGGGCATGAAAGTGCGTATGCAAAATTATCCAAGCTTTGTAAGAGCTTAGAAAAAAGGAAAAGGAAATCCTGAGTGTTATTATTTCACTGTGAGCCCTGGAAAATGGGAGGCCGGCTTACAGTTATTTTCTCTTCATGCCAATTTTCTGAATTTTACAGTGTCAATATTGTGCATGCAATTATTTTGCAATCAGGGGAAAAGAAAAGAAATCCTCAAGAAGTTAAGTCTGGGAATGACAAGTCAGTAAAAATTACGTAGATTGGGTCAAGATGGCAGCCTGAACACTGAGCACTAGCGCATTTCTCTTGTCCTACAACAAATCCCCTTCAATGGCGGGTGGGGGGACGCGGGGAGGGAGGGAAAAGGAAAGTGCCAATTCCGGAAAGGTGGAAAGCAGATGGGGCAGGGGCGCTGAGAGTTGAGGTGAGGTGGGGGGAGGGGGGAGTGCTAAGCCAGGGGAGGTAAACCTATGCAGTGAGAGAGAGGTGGTTGTGGGATCCCCAGCTTCTGATTTGGGGGAAGCTGAGGGACCGAGAGCCTAAGAGCACCTTCCACGCCCAGGGCTGTGGTAGAGGTCGGTGGGGGAGGAGCGCCGCGCGGTGTTTGGCAGGAAGAGGAGGCCTCTCTACTGGCCGGAAGCTGCGCTAGAAAAAGAGGGAGGAGACTGCGGCGCGGCAGCGACTAGAGCGAGTCGGATGTGGCAGAGGGGCTGCGGCTGCCGCCACTGCCACCGCCAACAGGAAGGCGGAGGAAGCAGGAGCCAAGAGCAAGGGACGCCGCCACGGTCCTCTTCGCCTGCCCCGCCGCCCTCTTAGAGACTCTCCTTGCCTACGGATCATCATCTCCCAGCTTTTGCAAGCACCGGGCTACTAGCCCGCTGATATTCCTTCTCTATAGGCTCACTGCTGAGGCTACGGCGAGGTGTCCGATTTGGGCACTTGAGGCCCGCAATCCGGGACGGTGGGGAATCTGCGCCTCCTGGCCGGGTAGTGTTGGAAGCAGGGCGAGGGGAATGGGGAAATGCTTCCTATTTTACCGAACCGCAGATCTCTTGCTCTAGCTTAGCCAGACTGAGCTGGGGAGGAAGGTTACTGCAGGCATTCAGCCAGGGTGCCTTGATTTCCAGCTTTGCTATGTAGCTTTCGGGAAAAACGGGCGTGGGTGTACGGGGTGCGCTGATTAGGAGAAAAAGGTCTCCGTGTTATGCACTGATTTTGTTAATTTCCTTTCTCGGTCCACCTGGCAACTGTGCTCCTCCACGCAGGCATGAAGACCCCGTTTGGAAAGGCAGCTGCAGGGCAGCGGTCTGGGACAGGCGCTGGCCACGGCAGCGTGTCTGTTACCATGATGAAGAGGAAGGCTGCACACAAGAAGCATAGGAGCCGACCCACCTCCCAGCCTCGGAGGAACATCGTGGGCTGTAGAATTCAGCACGGATGGAAAGATGGAGATGAACCTCTAACACAGTGGAAAGGAACCGTTCTGGATCAGGTACCTGTAAATCCCTCTCTGTATCTTATCAAATATGATGGATTTGACTGTGTTTATGGATTGGAACTTCACAGAGATGAAAGAGTGTCATCACTTGAAGTCCTTCCTAATAGAGTTGCATCATCTAGAATCAGTGATACACACTTGGCAGAAATAATGGTTGGCAAAGCAGTGGAACATATTTTTGAGACAGAGGAAGGTTCCAAAAATGAATGGAGGGGGATGGTCTTAGCTCAGGCACCTGTCATGAACACATGGTTTTACATTACCTATGAGAAAGATCCTGTATTATATATGTACCAGCTCTTAGATGATTATAAAGACGGTGACCTCCGCATCCTTCAAGATTCCAATGATTCTCCTCCCGCAGAGAGGGAGCCAGGAGAAGTCATAGACAGCCTGGTAGGCAAACAGGTGGAGTATGCCAAAGACGATGGCTCCAAGAGAACTGGCATGGTCATTCATCAGGTAGAAGCAAAACCCTCTGTGTACTTCATCAAATTTGATGATGATTTCCATATCTATGTCTACGATTTGGTAAAAACATCTTAGAGATCATCTTGAAATTTGCCAAATATATGAGACTCTAAATCTGTAGACACAAAAAGTCTTGATTGCTTTCCAGTTTGTAAGAACCATCTTCTCCCTTTTTGCACGTTTTGCTTGGCAAAAAATTGGAACTTCTGCCCTCTCATATGTTTTTGGAAGAAACCTTTTGCCCATCTGTCCAACCTTTTCACTGGTTCCTGTCCACAATTTAACTGTTTAGTGAGAAGGGTGAAACCTGACATCCATTGGCTCATACTTTTTTTTTTTTATCTTGGGTGGTGTTAATAGATTAAAGGTAGCTGAACACCTCTCACCTCATTCTTTTTGGCACTTGGACTCTACACTCATTGAGGTGTGAAGCTTGCTGAGATACCCCATGTGACTGGCTGGGTAAGTGTCTTTGCAATCTCAAATCTCCCCCAGGTGGCTTCAAAAATCTAACTTGGGAAAGAGTGGGAAGCCCATTTTGGTCTGTTGTTCAAGTTGCATTCTCAATTCTAACTGTACTAAAAGTAAGGCTAATAATTTTGCTCTCTTTCTGGTTCTTTCACCTATTGCTCACCTGTTTTAGATTTAAGAAGGTAATTACTTTGCATTTTAGTACCTAAGCATAGGCTGAGAAACTTTGCAAAACTGATAAGAAGACAAGCATTTAGGGACTAAACTCCAAGTGGAGAGATTCAGATTTCTGGTGGAGCTTAAGTGAAAGGTTTTAGTCATCAGTGGCATTAGGGTCTCTCTTGTCTCCAATAGCTCTGGCTGGTATCTGCAGACATGGAGTGGGTTTTAACTGATACAAGCTGTGCAGGCAGACTTTAGCACAAGTAGTCTTTGCCAGCCCAGAGGAGCATTAAGCCAGGCTCTAGCTAGAATCCTCAGTCACAAGGCAAAGGCTGAGTTTGGCAAGGGTTGACAGATCTGTCCAGAACCTCAAAATGAAAGAACAGAAACCTAGAATCAAGCTGAGATACAGATTTCTTTGCTGTGCTAAGAAAGACTCAGAAGTTTTAGATTTGATTCTTAGGAGACTTCAGAGTCCCAGCATATTAAGTGGGCAAGGCACTTGTGAGAACCAAGAATGGCTGAAAGCAGGCTATACTTCCTTGCAGGGACTGGTGGGCTCATCTATTGTGGTATCCCAGCAGAACTTGGAACACAGTCAGTGGTAGGTAATCTGTAGGCTTAATCATGTTTTAAGTGCTGGCATTGGTAGATAGAAATCTAATAGATTTTTGTTAGTGTTTTGATTTTTAACTCTATCCTGTTTCTTGGCTGTCCCTAAGAAACTCATATGCACATAAGGGTGAGTTCTACTGTGGCAGAAAAGAAAACAATGGAAGGGCCTTTGAGCTTTCCATTATTAAAGAGGCATTGGTGGAGGTTAACCAAAGCCTAGGAAAGAAAAGTTGAAATATAAGTATGGTTTTTGAGAGAAGCACCTGGCCAAAACCAATGCTTTCTCACTGGGGTTCTCACAGAAGCTCCATAGGAGTAACAGCCTAATAAGGCCATGGACTTCTGCACATTTGGGGCTGGGACTCAAGGCAGTACAATCATATTGGGACTGTACTGCAAGATATCTTCCAAATTAGTTTAAGTTCACAGGTCATGGAGTCCAGACTACCGGCACAGATTGGCATCCTGCTGAGGATGAAACAAAGAAGATATTCTCTTTTCTCCTATGTTTTATCTGTCTACTTTTGCTTATTAATGCCACTAAGTGTCTACTATGATGTTTGACTGACAACAGCAATGTGAGTCTGTATTGCCCTATGTTCTAAGTCCTGGGGTCATACATTTGCTTTAAAAAACTGTTCTAGTGTCTGGGGACTAGTGTGCTTTCTAATTTTTTTGATGTGAGGTTGATATTGTGATAATCTTATGTCTTATTGACCCTTTGGACTCTTTAATATGTATGATATGCAATTGTGGGGTTAGATTAATTCAACTCCTGAGGTCCTGAAGGAACTACACCCAGTCAAGAGGAAGACAGCCAAGGCTGCAGCTGCTGAAGGAACCCCATATCTGGGCAGACATCTTTGTGAGATCTATATGGCTGAAATGAGAAAAACGAGAAATTGGAAAGGCAGAATTTTGGACGTTAATTCTTTTGGACTTTGAATTAGAAATTTAATTTTGAGCAGTCGTTTTTCCCTTGGAGTTTAATAGTTGATGGGGTGGGGGCGAGGTCATATAGTTCAAACTAAGGCATTTTTATTATGTTGTTGATATTGTATTATTTGGAGTATTTTAATGCTATCTTTGGGAGTCATTGTATAATTGTTGTCAGCTATGTCAGGAAATATGGCTGGACATAATTGTAAATTAGGGCTACAATTGTGATCAAATTTTCAGCCTAGGGTGTAATGTAGCCTTGGAGTTAATTTAATTACTGTTCTATTTTGACTTATTTCAGAGCCTCTTGGGGGCAAAAACAGAACTGCTCACCAATCTTACATTGATGGGAGCAGAACTTTTCTAACATACTGTTGGACTCCCTGGAAGGGGACAGCCACAGCCCTGTTTGTTGACCAGAGTCTTGAGCGTTAACCATTGTGGCTTAAGAGAATGAAAATGTACAAGGGTGTGATGGGATCTATCCTCTTCCTCTCTCCATGCTCCTGACTCAAGAAAAGGAAAAGACTTGCATCTCTCAAAAATGTTTGGAAGAAAGTTCCACCTATCTTCTCTTACACTCATTCAATCTTATGCTTGGGAGGAGGAATAACTTGATGAGATTGAGAAAATTGTTATAATGGATAGGCAGCTTAGGCGGCTCTTGGATCTTGAGTTTGTTCCACACAGCAAGATGTGGGAAAAACTGCAGTCCTTCACTACATGGCTGGGTAAACATCTGCTTTGTAGACCCAACTATCTCTCCTTGGGGTGGGGGATCCCAAAGTCCTTAGACTTATGGTAGAAGTTCATTTCAGCCTCAGGTCCAAGCCGTATTCTCCAATCCAGCTCTATCAGCTATAAAGCTGGTATCTATTTTTTATTCTTTTTTACAGTTTTAATATATAAATTGTTTTTTAGAAAAATAACACATGCCTATGGTAAAAGTAAAACAGTACAAAAGGGTATACAATTAAAAAGTAAGTCTCTTTTCCTCCTTCTCACCCCTGGCCTCAGTTCCCCCGTCCCATTTTCAAAAAGTAACAACTGTTACCAGTTACTTATGTATCATTCCAGAGATATTCCATGTATTTACAAGCATATTGTGTGTGGGTATGTGTGTATCAGGTTTTTTTTTTTACACAAATGGTGGCATACTATACATGCTGTTCTGAATTTTGCTTTTTTCACTGAACAATATATTAAAGCTGATATCTTAATCCCTATTTGATTTCTGTGTATATTTTTTAATTGGTTCATAATCTGGAAGGGAAGGAGGTGTAATTAATTCAAACCTTCAAACCCTAACCCAGTTTAATGAAAACTTACATGACCCTAGCAACCCACAATTTCTGCCAGTCCAATTTTTCTCGATAATAGAATGTGAAATATATGTGAACATAATATATTCTGTGAGAGGAACTTCTTGAGAGAGGCCAATATATTTTTACTGAGGGAAGTTAAAAGGAAAACCAATTTATATTGAAGCTGTGGGGAAAGTTAAGGTACTATATAATTAATCCAGAAACGAAATGAACAATTATTTATCTACTGCCATATGCAAATTCATATTTATAGCTTTGATTTGCCTTTTCTAACAGAACTTGCCTGCATGTAACAGGAAACCCATTTCAAACAGGCTTAAACAGTTACCAAGCATTGATCAATATAAATAAAAAAAAAATCCAGAGCTCAGATGGGCTTCAGGCATAGTTTGAATTGGGGCTCAGGATCAGTGTTTATGATTCTTTAGGATTTTCCTTCTGTGTGTCAGTTTCATTCTCAGGCTGTGTTTTCTTATGGTAGCAAAATTGGACCAGCAGTTCCAGGCTACAGCAGTCCAATCCAGAGAAAGATAGATAGCCTGTGTCCTATGATGTATTCTCTGCTGGCTTAGGTCAGATACTTTGACCAATCACTAAAATCTCAGGGATGAAATACACTGATTGGCTTAGCAGGTCATGTGTTCCATCCCTAAACTCTCTACGGCAGTGGTCCCCAATTGTTTTGGCACCAGGAACTGGTTTCATGGAAAACAGTTTTTCCACAGACAGGATGGGTGAGGGGAAGGGGTGGTTTGGGGATGATTCAAATGCCTTACATTTATTTTGCAATTTATTTCTATTATTATGTTCTAATGCATAATGAAATAATTATATAACTCACCATAATGTAGAATCAGTAGGAGCCCTGAGCTTGTTTTCCTGCAACTAGACCGTCCCATCTGGGGGTGATGGGAGACAGCAACAGATCATCAGGCATTATATTCTCATAAGGAACATGCAACCTAGATCCCTTGCATGCACAGTTCACAATAGGGTTCATGCTCCTATGAGAATCTAATGCCACTGCTGATCTGACAGGAGGCAGAGCCCAGGTGGTAATGCAAGTGATGGGGAGCAGCTGTAAACACAGATGAAGCTTCGCTTGCTTACCCACCTGCAGCTCACCTCCTGCTGTGCGGCCTGGTTCCTAGCAGGCCATGGACCTGTATTTGTCAATGGCCCAGGGGTTGGGAACCCCTGCCCTAGGATGTATCTCTCTGGAACCAGGTAGATTTCCAGTAGAATCGAGGGCTTTGGGGAAATGAAGAATGAATGCTATTCACCAATCACAAATATCTAGTATAGCTTCTTCATTTGAATACCTAGCATCCATTGACACATTTCTTCCTACACATCCTCTTTCAAAAAATGCCACACATAAGTGTGATAAATTCATGTCCCCAAAGGAGAAAAACTTGAAGTCTTATCCAGTTACTGCATTTAGCAGTAAGTTCGAGATCCCTAGTTGATATGCAGCCATCTTTAGATCCATCTTCCTATCAGTCTGGTCATCTATACTTAAATTATAAACTACTCTTCTCAACACACCCAGTATACAGTAGTGAGGAGATAACCAGAAAAATATAATCAAAACTACCATTTGAAAAAGGGAGGAAATAGGAAACAATGCATAGTAGTTTCTGGTCCAAAGCATATATCATAACCTGTTAGACAAGGACTACCTATCCTAGCAGTTGAGTGACTCTTTTGGTCAAATACCTCTTTGTGTTCTCTGAGACGTTCTCCCTTGGAGGCATATCTTGGGTGGATGCCCTTTTTGGGGGTTGAACTGGTCATTCTATTTCATCTTATGCTACTTCTTGCACCTGGGGGTTGAACAATCGAAGGTTTTTTAATTATTGGCTATAATTAGAGATTATTTAGTACAGTAGCTCTCAAACTTTAGTACACATCAGAATCACCTTGAGAACTTGTTAAAATACAAATTTCTGGGGCCCTCTTACAGAGATTCTGATTTAGCAGGTCTAGGGTAGGGTCCACGGGCTTATATTTATAACAAGTTCCCACATGAGACTGATGCTGCTGGTCCTGGGACCCCACATTGAAAATCACTGATTTATAGGTGGCAATTGAGTGAGGTCAGAGTTATTATTTCCTATACTTGCCTGATAAGATTTAACTGGAGCAATTGTTAAATATAAATTGCTGAGCCCTATCTTAGATGTAATGAATCAAAATCTCTTGGGAAGGGACCTGGGACAGCTGTACAAGATACCCCAGGTGATTCTTTATCATCAGTAATGATTAGGAAACACTGATCTAGAAAATTAGGTTTTTCTTGCCCCTAGTCTTATTTCCTAATATGTCTTCCATCTGCTTGCCCTTGTTCTCACTAAGCTTAATTTGGGGCAAAAAGCTTGGCTTTTCAAATCATACAAAGTTCCAAATTATCCATGTCTCTTTCCACTGGGATTTCACGAAACCAGTGACTAAACTAGCAAAGTTTTGTTTTCTTCTTTCACTGTTTTCAAATAAGCCCATTTCAACAATGGAGATGGTATGCTTGATCTTGGCCTAAGAAGCACAGATCTGAGGGCCACATGCTCCTCAAGAAAGGATGGAATAAGCGAAAAAAACAATAAAGTCAGCTGATTCGACATTAATTCCAGCTTTTACTAGCTCTGTACTAGCAAGTTACTTAATCTTTGTGAGTCTATTCCTCTTCTTGATAGTGAGGGTAACACTCTTTACTCAGTTCTGTTTAGAGGTATATGAGAAACTATATCCTTAGCATGTAGCATTGTACAGCACAGATGCTTAATAAAGGTGAATTCCCTTTAATTCTCAAGAGGGTAAACCACATGTCCTTTTGGTTAACCTTTATATTTAGCAATGCTCCAGTGACATTTAACTAGTGAATATAGGTCTAGAAATTCTATTACTGAAATGTGAAAGAAATTATTTAAATAATTCTTTGGATGTACATAGCTCTTTTAATCTCTGCTAAGAACTGAGTTTGTTTTCCCAGAGAGCTCGTTAATCTTTATAACATTACTGGACAGTTAAGAGAGCAGGGTTATTATCCTGAATGCAATCATTCATTCATTCATTTAGCTACTTTTTGATGCATTTGCCCGATAGTCATGAATGAGATAGATACTGTCCATTCTGTCAGGGAGCTTACATTCTCATAGAGGGGAGAAAAGCAACAAAGATGTAGACAAATAACCTAAATAACCTGTATGATTTCAGAGAGTGATAAGTTGTATGAAGAACAAAAAGGCAGAGCAATGGATAGAGATGAACTGAAATAAGGGAACTACTTCAGCAAAAGGTTTTCAGAGGAAGGCCTGAGTGGATTAGCAAATAACTAACGAAGCCAGCCCATGCAATGATTTGAAGAAGGAGTGTTCTAGAGAGAAAAAAACAAGTTGAAAGGCTGGAATACCTAATGTCATTTATCCATAGCTATTAATTCAGTAATGTGTTTAACATTGAAACCTAGGGCCTGTGATTCTTCTCTACTGTTCTGCACAGCTAACACTATACCTCTGTTGTTTTCTGGTATTTTTTTTTTGGAGTTTTTAAATATGGTTTTTGTTTGTTTGTTTGTTTTTGAGTTTCGTTCTTGTTGCCCAGACTGGAATGCAATGGCCCAATCGTGGCTCATTGCAACCTCCACCTTCCGGGTTCAAGCAATTCTTCTGCCTCAGCCTCCCTGAGTAGCTGGGATTACAGGCAGGCACCACCACACCTGGTTAATTTTGTATTTTTAATAGAGACATGGTTTCACCATGTTGGTCAGGCTGGTCTCGAACTCCTGACCTCAGGTGATCCGCCTGCCTCAGCCTACCAAAGTGCTGGGATTACAGGCATGTCCCACCGTGCCTGGCCTTAAATATGTTTTTCTGTTGCTATCCTAGAAAGCAAGTAAAGTAGCTAAGAGGTCACTGATTAAATGGAAATGGGGCAGATTTCTTCCTCTACCCCAAATCTATGAAACAGGTACATAACATAAAGTTGAAGGTCACATATAATGTAATGAATGTGTATACCTATTTTTCTGGTTACATTTTCAAGCATATACTACAAGACATTTGCATTATTAGTTTAAATCATTTGCCTTTGGAGGATGTCGGGATGTCAGTAAACATTTGTTGGACACCTAGTATGTGCTGGGCACATCTTAATCTTCACAGGATACTGGAAGCTGAGTGTTACTACCTCCATTTTTCAGATAAGGAGATTAAGCTTAAAGAGAAAAAGGAAACCAGGGTCACACAGCTAGTAAGAGTGCTGGACTGAAACTAGGTCCCTTGATGCCAAGTAATGCTCTAATTATCATTTTTTCCTAATATTTGCATAAAGAAATGGGAAAGAAACATTAGCACCAAGGGAGAAGTGATTCATAGCTGTGATTTTTCTCCATGACTCATTCATATTCTTCCCTCTCTATCACCCTCTTTCTACACACACTTTGTTCCTACTGTTAAATTTACTTTATTCATTCATTTGTTCAACAAATGTATTCAGTGCCTACTTTGTTCCAGGCACTTTAACTAGGCATTTGGGATATTTCATGAACAAAGAATTCAGTGATGCCTCGTGGAGCTTACATTCAAGCAAGGGGAGGCTAACACTAAAAAAAACCCCAAACAAACAAACAAACAAAAAACATAGTAAATTATGTGGGATGTCAAAAAGTGATAACTGTTATAAAAAAGAAAATTAGAACAAGGTAAGAGGGAAGGGAAGTGGTAGATCACCATGGTAAATAGGGAGATTGGGGTGGACTTCATGGAGAAGGTAATATTTGAGCAAATAAATGAAGGAAGTGAGTTAGCCAAGCATATATCTAGAGAAAGAGCATTCTAGGCAAAAGGAACTACTAGAGGAAAGGGCCTAAGAGATAAGTGTGTCTTTGGCATATTCAAAGACTAACAAGGAGGCTTACTTAGCTAGAGCTACATAGGTGAAGGAGAAAGACACAGGAGAAGTCAGAGAGGAAGTAAGGGTCTAAATAATATAAGGCATTTTTAAGACTTGACATTTACTCCGCATGAAATGGGGAGCCTGTCACAAGTTGGGTTTTCCCAGGAAACAGACCCAGAAACAAAGTTAATCTTGTAGAAAATTTATTAAGCAGTGCCCTTGGGGTCAATACCTGGGGAATAAATGGGAAAGAAGCAGGAGCACAAAGAAAGTGAAGCTCTGAAAAAGACTCAGTGACAGTGTCAACCACACCCACAGGAAGCTTTGGAACTAGAATGGCCGTTCAGAGTTGGGGTAATATTTACAGGCCTTTCAACCCCTACACTAATCACTCTTTGGATGTGGGCTGCCCCAGGAAGGGATGTAGCCTTGGACAAGGTTGCTTTCAGCACCTGAGGCAATCTCTAATGGGGGTGAGAGCTGAAGCAGCATGGTAAGTCCATCACTGAAGCATAACCTGGGTGTTGCATCCCATGTCCACAAGCCCACTGTGGATTTTCAGCAGATAATTGACCTGATTTATGTTTCTAAAAAATCTCTCTGCTGTTTTAAGGACGGGCTATAAAGGAGAAAGTGAGGAAGCAGGGAAACTAGTTAGAGTATCGCAGTATTCCATATGTGAAATTATGATATCTGAGAGGTAACAATGGAGGTGGTGAGAGGTATTTAAATTGGGGGTATATTTTGAAGGAAGAGTAAGTAGAATTTTCTCACAAATGTAAGGAAAGAGAGGAGTCATGGATGGCTCCAAAAAAAACTGGGAAGATGGAGTTGCCACTGATAGAGATGAAGAAGGCTGTGGTTTGGATGGGTTCTAGGAAGAGGAGAGGCTAGGAAATCAGTTTTGGACAAGTTGAGTTTGAAGGTGTTTTTAGGACATTAAGTGGGGCTGTTGAGCAGTTATTGGAGTGTGCAGTTCATGGGAGAGGTCTGACTAAGCTGGATACATAAGTTGGAAATTTCTCCATGTAAATGATACTTAAAACCATGGGAGAGTATGAGATCACCCTAGGGAGTGGGTGTACATAGAGAACAACAGATGACCATGCACAGAGCCCTGGGTCTTAAAGAGATCAGAGAGAAGAGAAGACAAAACAAGAGACTGAGAAGTCACCATCAGTGAGGTAGGAGGTAAACGAAGAATGTGATGTCTTGGAAGTCCTTTTTGGTTTCCCTCCTCCCCGTAAATCTCTTTGTGACAATTTTTTTTTTCACTTAATCTCAAATGTCAGCTCCTCCACTGTATTTTTTTGCTTTACAGCTCCTTTGAATAAACCTGCCCACCACCAAGAACCTATACATGACTTTCTTTTCATTGTATCAAAGTAATGTGTCCACCGGTGTGAGCACCAGCAACTCACTTCTTCCTCAGACATCTCTAAAGCTGGAAAGATTTTGAGGGACAGTATGGTTTCCTTCACCCCACCCCAATGTTATGAATGAGACCAGGAGACCAACAGCAAACATCTGGAAGGTAAGAGGTTATTTTTTTAATCTCCTCTTTGCACCCTATAACACAGCAGAAAGCAAATGGAATGGATGGAGCAAGTGTCACAAAACAGTGCCTTTGTGAATGAGAGCGAGGGGAGGTGGGCTCTGAAAGCCTAACTCAAAGCTTGGTTGACTAATTAAAGAAGGAAATTAGAGGGCCGCGCTGGTGTGTGCCTGTAGTTCCAGCTGCTGGGACGGCTAAAGTGAGAGGATCCCTGAGTGCAGGAGTTCAAGTCCCATCTGGGCAACATAGTGAGACCTCCATCTCTAAAAAACTAAAATAAAAGAAGGAAGTCAGGGCCAATGAAAGAAGAGCCCTAGTTAACCTACAGCTCTATTATATCAGTCCTCTATTACACATACATAGCCAAGCACCACCCAGATGCTATCATTCGGTGATCTGCCTCTTCTTACCAGCATTTAGTATGGAACACAAAATATTTCTCGTGCAGATGGCCTCAGCGGGGTCCCCAGTAGTCAAGCCCCACCCTGGCATAGTACTGACCTTGCAGAGCCTTTGCTCATCACACTCACTCAGGTCTATTGAAACTGTTGATTCCCATGGATATCTGTTGATTTATTATTTGCTGAATATTTGTTGATAACTGTGGATGTTCGTTGGCTTTAGGGCCTCCCTTGCTTAAACACTGAAGTAGACAAATCACTGCGCACAAACTATCAGATTCACCCACACAGTAATTCAAATGGTACTTGGCCCACTTCTTTCCAAAACCTCAGACACTTGGCATGCTATCAGTTACCCTGTATGAGATTGTGACTGTTTCTTAGGAGATTCCATTCTGCATGGGAAGAGAGAAAAGAACTGAAGAGTAGTGGGATGGCTGGGGGAAGGGTAGAGAATCTCAACGTTTTCTAATCCTCACCTCTTATTCCTTCTCTCTCACTCTCCTTTTTCCCCTCATTCACTAAAATGTGAGTACCCTGCACACATGAGTACCACCAGCTGGAGGGCACGAAAAGAACAGATGTCTCAAGAGTGACTGTTGAAAACTTATCACCCTGCACAAGGAAAGGCAGGTTTTGGAATAAATATTAACATATCAGTATTGTCTGAAATTGATGATGCCTTTTAAAGTGGATAGTTTCACAGAATGAAAATGCAGTTTGTAATTTTCCTTGACAAATGGGGTCACTAAACTGCATGACAGCATTACATAATTTGCCTGGAATGAAGACCACTTTTTCAGCCCAGCATTCAAGGCCCTTCATGATCTGGCTCTTTTCTATTTTTGTAGCTTAACTATTTACTACTGCATTATTTACTATGACTCCCTGGTCCTTATATTTCAGGCCATTTCCTTCAACAGTCCAAGTTGTTTCAAGTCTCTTGGTTTTTGCACTTGTTTCTCCTGCCTGGAATGCGCTTCCTCTCACTGCGTTACCTGGGTGGAAACAGGACTTACTTAAACATTTCATATCTGAAGTCTTTACTTAATTCCACAGCTTGGTCGATTGATCACTCCTTTGTACTCTTATATCTTTTATCCCTTTGTTACAGTATTTACTGGTACCTCCTGTTTCCCCAGAATGACAGCTTCTCTGTGATCTCTTCAGAGGCAACAGCTGTGTGATTGAATTCCTCTCTATATCCTAGACGTTGCCCAGCACGGACAAGGTTCTTTCTGGGGCATCAGAAAGTACTTTTTGACTAACTGATTGGCTGAGAGAAGCAATGCTGGCCCTGGGTATTTTCTTCTCAAGACAAGTAGAAGGGATTTGCCACGAGGGTCCACAGAAGCACTGGAGAAGAGAACTGAGGTGACAGTAATAATCTTATGGCCATTCTTTCAGATGATAACTTCCAGTGCTTCTGTGAGGTCAGATGTTTGCCTCCTTTTTCTCATAAGAAGAAACTGAGAAGGAAAGTGGCAGGTCTCCCAGATCCCCCAAGCCAATCAGCAGTGGGGCTGGAACTCCAACCTTGGGCTCCCAACACCAGACCCTAAACTTCCTGCTCCAGCTCCCCTGAATCTGGGCAGAAGTTATAGCTCAAGCCTGACCTGGATGCATTCAGGATAAGGGGTTTCTCCATATGTTGCTTCTGGCCCTGAGAATGCCATCATGATCCTGGGTGGTCCGTGATGCTGTCCAGGGTGAGCCCATTTACCCTGAGAGGATGTAGTACCTCTCCAAGTAACCATGGAGTCAAGTGTCCATCTCTGGACAGCCTCAGGACAACAAAGATGTTTTCTCACCCATCACTTAGCTGTACATTGTGAACAAACTCAGAGGGAAGCAACAGATAATGGAGAACCTTCTTGCTCCAATTCTATCATCTATTGCCTGTGAGATATGAGGAAGTCAGTCAACTTATCTTCCTTTTGGACCCATTAATTCCTGAAACAAAATGAAAGGCACAGGGAATTGAGGGTGGGGTATGGTACTGACAAGCCATGCACCTCACAGGCTTTTTGTGATGCTCTAGTCATGTAATGAGCAAAGAAACACTTGTGAAGTGCAATGGGATATTTAAGTGTAAAAAAAATGTTACCATAAATCAGTGAGTGAATATTACTCTTGCAGGAAAATGCAGATAGGAAATAAGTGTAAAATCCAGAAACCAGTTTAATATCTGCAGTGCTCATCTATGCCATGATAGGAATTATAAGAGAGTTTAGAGCTGTAGTTTTGGGGATTTGAAGCTGAGGAACTTTTTATCCATTGATAAAGTTTACCTTAATAATGTCATAAATCTGGACCTTTAGCTGGCCACCTTTGAAAGTATATAGAGAAGATATGCATAAGAATAAAGGTACCCACAGGGGGAAACCAAATCACAAAATGAAACAAACAAACAAAAACTTTATCATGATTATAACATTTGAATCTGCAGGGGTTTTTTTGTTTTTTTTTTTTGGTTTTTTTTTGAGATGGAGTCTCACTCTGTCTCCCAGACTGGAGTGCAGTGGTGTGATCTTGGCTCACTGCAACCTCCATCTTCAGGGTTCAAGTGATTCTCCTGTCTCAGCCTTCCAAGTATCTGTGACTACAGATACCAGCCACCACCATGCCCGGATAATTTTTGTATTTTTAGTAGAGACGGGGTTTCACCATGTTGACCAGGCTGGTCTCCAACTCCTGACCTCAGGTGATCCGCCCACCTCGGCCTCCCAAAGTGCTGGGATTATAGGTGTGAGCCATTGTACCAGTCCTGAATCTGTGGATTTAGAGAGACTTTAGGCCTCTTCTTCCCTCTGTTTGTCCAGTATTATTAGTCAATATATTGCTTTCATTTTCTGGCACTTACAAAAAAAAAAAAATTAACTAATATTTTTTTTTTTTTTAAATTTTTAATGCCCGTAACATTCTGTACCAGGAGAGGGAATGCCAATTTGTTACTTAGATGTACAGAAGATTGTTAACTGGGTATATGGAAATTAAGAACATAAGCATATACAGACAAGGACTGGTGGTAAGGACAGAAAAACAGAATTTAAGAGCTGTGTGGGCCTTGAGATTATCTAGTCTCCCTCCTCATTTGTAGAGTATGAAACAGGTCCAGAGAGTGGAAAGGGTTTAAAGTAACTGTAAGGTCCTATAGGAGTCACATCTTAAATCAGTGTGTCTGACTCCCAAGCCACACTGCTACTGCTGCTGCCTCTTCTCCTTCTTTTGTCCCTTTTTTTTGTGAAGGAAATTAAAAAAGAGAGATATTTTTAGTTCTTATTTTATTCCAACCCCATTTTTTTCCGTTGTCATTGAACTGTAGTTGATATGTCCTTCCTATTAGTTTATTTTTTCACTATATATGTATCCCCAAAATATATATTGTTTTTGTGTTTTAAATTTTTACCCATATCATGTACTATGCCAGTATTTTTGTATCCTGCTTTTTTCACTCTATTTTTGTGACCTTTTCATATGGGTATATAAAATGCCATTTTGTGGCTGTACTACAATGTATATATTCCCAAAGAATGAATATTTAGGTAATTGTCAATTTGGGATTTTTTTTTCTTTTTTTTTTTTTTTTTTAGTTCTTGTTCTAAAATATCCTTAAACATTTCTCCTTTTGCACATGAGTTTCTGTTGTGCATATGCCTAGAATTGCTAGGTCATAGGGTGGGCACATCTTTGATTTTGCTAGAGAATACCAAACTTCTCTTCAGAATAGTTACATGGGTGTGTCAGGTGAAACCCGAATCTGCTCTGAGTACGTCACAAGATTTAGTGAGGATCCAAGCAGAATGAGAGTGTGAAAACACATGTGAAGTTGTTGACAGTGCTGTGTCATGAATCGTGAAGGGGCAATTTTTCAGTGTATGGACAACAATGATCATAGGTAGACACTGGATGAATGACCAACTTTTCCTATGAATGAGGTCTTAATTTTATCTACATTGGGACCATGTCCAGGGAATCAGCAAAAATGATTACATTTAATTATGTCTTCATGTTTTGTGAGGGCTTTAGATCTGATATAAACATACAGTACAAAATCCTTTTTAGTAAAGCTGGAAGAGACATAATAGCATCAGTTTCGAAGCAGAAAATCAGCCCTATACAAATTCTAAAGGCCGGTTGTAAACTGTACATGTTTTAGCATGGTTTAGAATGTTTTCAAAGAAAACTAGCATTATGCCTTTGTCTCTGAGAAAAATAAATGAGTCAATTATGTATTTACAGTTTAATTCATATTCAGTTATATTTTGCAACTTAAGAGGCCACTAACAGAAAAATAGAACATAAAAAAATAAATCTCACTTGGAATACTGGTTGTTTTGTTTGCTGGTTGGTTCTTTTAGTGTCCTTTCCTTTTTACTGTGTTTTTGTTTCTAGGTTAAGATGGTGGCAAACTGATGATGCTTCATCTACTTTTACTCTCTCACTGAATAATCCATGATGGACTGGAGAATCTCAATGATTGGTTCACCATACTCTGGCAGAAATTCCTACTGACTGCCATATAGGTAGGGCTTGACTAAGAAACTCTTGGTAACCAATGCAGACTCAGACCTCTTGAAAAAAAAAACCAGCAGGGCCAAGCTGGATAAAAGCCAAAATTACTATGTTTGCCAAATCACACTGTCAGGTTTTGTAGAACAGCTAGGACTCTCATATACCTAAAGATTGTGAAAAGATGTATAGAGATTGCTGAGGTTGTAAATATATGTTGTGTTTAATCTAACACTGTAATCTACAATGGCCTTTCAATGAAAGTTTAAGGAATTTGGAATCTGTTCTGCAGGCAGAAGGGAAAGTATTGATGATTTTGAGCAGTGACAATAGGATCAGATGCATGCTTTAAAAGGTCTAGAAGTATAAAGGGTATATGTATATTAGGGCTGGAGTGGCTGGAGGCTGGGAGACAAACTTATTGCAAGACTCCACATAAAATCATATTTACCTCACTGAGTCCTGTCCTCAGGTAAATACTGTTAATTAAAAGGGTTTCACCATTTATAGAGCCTTCAGATTATTTATCCTTAATGTTATTATCCCCACATGTGCTCATGAACAAGCCTCTCAAATCTTCTGCTCCCGTCTTGTGATGGTAGCATGTTCCTGCTTCTGGTGGTGCTAAACCCTGGGCAATCATCTGTCCTAGGAACAGCTGTTCTTCATGGGTGACTGCTGTGAAACCAACAGCATGGCCTCTTTTCTATTTAATCCTAAGAGTGGGCATAAGGTAAGCATTTGTAAGATTTTACTGAAAGTATTGGAGTATAAGAAGGAAAATGCTACACTGAATATAATTATAACTATTCAGGCACAGACCAATCCCAGAGTCTCTTACCAAGTTGACTCTCCTGTCTGTCTTCCTTTTCTGCCTTCACTTGGCTTCAGACAGCTCACCTTCCAATCACTGGAAGTGTTTAGAGCATCTCCACATCTCTCCACAAGGTGGAGATCAAGGCCAAATTTTTCACCAGCCCCAGATACTGGAAGGAGTATTTTTTTCTTCATTCATAATCAATGTAAGGACTGCCTTCTAGGTCTTTATTTCATATTCATACATTGAATCTGACAGTGGAAACATATTACCTTTAGAGGAAATTCTGTCTATGCCTAAAGCAGTGTGGTCTAGCTTTATGGTTTGATTAAAGACAATCACAATATCCAATATATTTCCTATATCACATGTAGGCCATCAACAGTCGGATCAAGGTTTGGCTATGTCAAGTCCAACACAGCTCCTAGGCATCAAATGATCATAAACTCTGGAGGTTCACTCTCACTCATGGCACCTGTCTTAAACCGTTTTCTGTTGCTTATAACAAAATACCTGAAAATTTATTAAAAAAATAAAGTTTATTTCTTACAGTTCTGGAGGCTGGGAAGTTCAAGATTGAGGGGCCACATCTGGTGAGGGCCTTCTTGATGGTAGAAACTCTCTGCAGTCCTGAAGTAGCGCAGGGTATCACATGGCAAGGGGACTAAGTATGCTAACATGGTAGCTTAGGTCTCTTTTTCTCTTCTTATAAAGCCACCAGTTCTATTTCCATGATAATCCATCAGTGGATTAATCCATTCACAAAGGCAGAACCCTCATGTTCCAATCACCTGTTAAAGGCCATACCTCTGAATACTGCCATATTGGAGATAAAGTTTCAACATAAGTTTTAGAGGGAATATTCAAACCATAGCATTTCCTTTCTGTGTATTTGTGTGCACACATGTACACGTTTGTAGAGACACAGAGAGAGAGGACTAGAGAGTCAGAGAATGCATATATACACCTGTACATTAAATCCATCTATGTACACATATATGAAGTTGTAAAAATGGAACCATAGTATATATCCTCCTCTATAAATTTCTCCACTTAATAGAACGTGAACATGTTTGTAGGTTCTTTTATACACAGTTACTTCTTTATATAGTATTCCAGTGTGTGAATAAAGCATAATTTATTTAGCAAATCCTTGTTCATATATATTGGAACAGTTTCCAAAATTTGGTTATTATGAACAATGTCACCAAGAACATTGTCATACACATATAATGTGTACTCATACATGAATTTCAATAGGGTGACCTGTTAATTCAAATATTTATTTCTTATCTTTCCAGGTAAAATATTGGGTAGGTCCTTTGGAGTTCTAGACTAAGTTTGAGATTACAGAAGATATGCTCAACATCCTCCTTTGACCTGGTCCCAGTTTCACCATATTCAATAGATGCTTTGTAGTCTCTGGTAAGGAGGTGTACAATTCTCTGATTTTATTACAGTTTTTAGGGAATTTTATTTTGTTCATTTCAACAAGAAAAATTACATAAATAGGTAACAGCTCCACTCAAAGCTGTGTTTTAAACGAACAAAATATTGGACTTTGTGAACAAATGTGGTACTTTTTCTTTCTGTAATTATTGGCTAGCAATCTTATTTTACTAAATCTATACTGACAAATTTAATTTGGTCCATTTATTTGAGTTTAAAGATTATTTCATACTCTCCCCAGTGAAACAGTCATGGGCCATTGCTATCCTAGCAGCTTCCCTCAAGAACGATGAGATAGTCTTCTTTTCCCTCTAGAGCATAAATTTCAGTGGCAGGTAAAACTGTTTTAGCATCAATATGCTCACGTCTTCCATGATACGTTTTTCTTCCCTACTAAATTGAAAGTTTCTCTAAGTTACCATAGCCACTCACAAGTTTTTCTCTACCTAACTGAAGTTGCCATCTTCTGCTGATCATTAGGACATTAACTTTTAGAATCATTTCTGTTTTAACCTCTTATTTTGAAGGCAGCCTTTTAATTTCCTCAGAGAAATTGCAATGGAACGAAAATTTGTTCTCTTTTTACATATGTACACTTTTATAAGAGATGTAATATTTTTAGATAAAATGTTTAATTAATGCAAAACCATATCTCTAACAGTGTGAAGGTTATAAAGATTAATAGTAGTAGAAATATCCATGTACCAATCACACAGAATAATTCTAGTCAGATATAGTTTTTGTAAGGACAAAAAAGAAAATAGATCTAAAGATTTACAGTTTAACGAAGGTTATTTAGATAGGACTCGCTCCATACTTATTCGATTCTCCATTTTCCACTGAATTTCCTTTCCAAACAATGTACAGTATTCTCAATATCTATCAAAACTCCATAAAAGTTATGATTCCCAATTTATTCAGACTGTCCACCAAGATGTTTTCTCCCAAGCATTGCATTCTTGAACCAAGCGATTAAAGACTTGGACTGTGACACAGTTTTCATTCTGAGAACTATACACATCAGTGTAATTACCTTCACCTCCCATTTACTACCCTATAAGGGGAATCCCTATGGCCTTAGGCTTATACACACATCTAGGAGCTCTAAGGACTAGGAAAAGTTAAAAATGAACCACTCAATAAGGTAGCTCTTCAGACCCTTCAGTGCCTACCAAGACGGGGAACAATTCCACAGGAAATGGATTAGGCAGAGTCATCCCAAACCTAAGCTGTCTCTACTGGCTACAAATAAACTGTGGAGTTCCAACCCACACTAACCATACAGCCATACCCCGGGCTTTCATTCTCATAAAAGACTAAACTACTATAAACCCAAAATAAAATTCTAAGGCCCCCCCAACCATCTGAATGGACATCCTCCTCTGCCAGGGCACTCTAAAATTTAACCTGAAAAACTGGTTCAGGATATGACAGAAAGTGAGGGGGTCGGACCTGCCTCATTATACCCTCCAACATTAGCATAAACACAGACCTTAAGTATGATAAGAAATATTCTAATGTATTCTCTCTGAAGCCGGGCTCCATCAGGATGATGAAACTTTGGTGTCTACACTCTCTTACTATAATCCAGACATTGCATTTTATTGATAATAACTCAACCAGTTGCCAATCAGAAAATTTTCAAATATACCTATAAATTGAAAGCATCCCCCGCTTCCAGTTGTCCCGCCTTTCTGGACCGAATCGATGTGTATCTTAAATGTATTTAAATGTCTCATGTCTCCCTAAAATGTATAAAATCAAGCTGCACCCCAACCACCTTGGGCACATGTTCTCAGGATATCCTGAGGGCTGTGTCACAGGCCATAGTCACTCATATTTGTCTCAGAATAAATCTTTTCATATATTTTACAGAGTTTCACTCTTTTCCTCCACACTGTGCCCCCACTCACCACAAAAGCACAATCTCCCGCCTGTTACTGGAAGGTTCCCCCAATTCCCAGATGGAAGGAGGCCAGGAGAGACCAAAATTTGAGCTAATTTGTTAGTTCTCACCCATCTGCCCCCATCCCGACCTCTGCCCTATTGGTTGTAAGGCAAATTTTTGTTTGTTTGTTTGTTTTCCTTGTCAGCCTCCTAGAAACCCTGCCCGCTGCCTAGACAGAACCTATTTATCAAGACAAGGGAATTGCAATGCAGAAAGAGTAATTCATGCAGAGAGGCTGTATGGGACACTGGAGTTTTATTATTACTCAAATCTGTCTCTGCAAGCCTTCCCCGGGATCAGAGTTTTTAAGGATAATTTGCTGGGGAGAGGCTCGGGAAGTGGGGTGTGCTGATTGGTTGGGTTGGAGATGGAATCATAGGGGGTAAAAGTGAGTTTCTCTTGTTGTCTTCTGTTCTTGGGTGAAATCGCAGAACTGGTTGATCCAGATTACCTGACTCAATCTAGTTGAGCCAGATTACCAGACCTGGAGTGCAGGGTCTGCAAAATATCTCAAGCACGGATGTTAGATTTTGCAGTAGTGATGTTATTCCCAGGAGCAATTTGAGGAGGTTCAGACACTTGCAGCCAGAGGCTGCATGGCCCCAAACCATAATTTCCAATCTTGTAGCTAGTTTGTTAGTCCTACAAAGACAGACTCAGACTGGTCTCCAGGCAAGAAGGGGTGATTTGTTTTGTTTTTCTTTCCCCTTCGGGAAAGCACTATTATTAATTTTGTTTCAAAGTTGAACTATAAACTAAATTCCTTCCCAAGGTTAGTTTGGCCTATGCCCAGGAATGAACAAGGCCAGCTTAAAGGTTAGAAGCAAGATGGAGTCGAGTCAGTTAGGTCTGATCTCTTTTACTGTCATAATTTCCTCAGTTACAATTTTTGCAAAGGCGGTTTCAGCCTTGCTGGAACAAAGCCTGTGATTGTTTTCAAGGTACCTGACTTACACGACATTTTTAAACTGACCTGGGCCTGCTTTTCTCCCTCCTCTCTTGTCCTAATAGTTGTATAAGGCCAGACTGTGATAACTGCATTTGCTTTTGTCTTTATCCATTGTCCTTTCTGCTTTTGTGATTAGGATGTGATGAGTAGTTCGAAGCATTCCTTCACCTTTATCCAATTGACTATGCTTACTTTTTATATAAAACCGATATTTGCTCTGCCAGTGCATCTGAAAAATCCACCCGTACATTTATATATCCATTGTGGAGGCACCCTCCGAAAAAGCTTTGACTTATTAATGTATTGGTATTATACTAATTGATATAATACTAATAACTGATGGTGTCACAAAACAGAAGAAAAGAGAAAATGCAACCTGTGAATTCAAATTTTCTAGGTGAGAATGTACCCCGGGAGGTCTCTGATCTGTAGGACACTCTTAAAGTACTCTTGAATAAAAACCACTTTTTCAGTCTGGCAACTAAAAGCCTTCATGACCTGGCTCCTTTTCCTTTTCCAGCTCCACTATTTACTACTCCTGCAGCATTTACTACAGTTTCCAGCTCCTTATGCTTTAGGCCATGCCCCTCAACATCCCAAGTGTTTCAAATCTTCCTTTTGTATTTGTAGTTTCTCCTACCTGGAATTCACTTTCTCCCTTTGCATTTGCTGGGTAAAATCGTGCAGATTATTCTGAACTTACATAACTTGTCTCTGAAGCCTTTCCTTGAAACTGTAGTTAGATAAGTTATGCCCTTTTTTTTTCACTCACCTACGCTCTGTGAACCCCAAATATCTGAGACAGGTCTCAGTTTATTTAGAAAGTTTATTTTGCCAAGGTTGAGGACTGGTGCCCATGACACAGCCTCAGGAGGTCCTTAAGACATGTGCCCAAGGTAGTCAGAGCACAGTTTGGTTGTTATACATTTTATGGAGACTTGAGACATCAGTCGACATATGTAAGATAACCATTGGTTTGGTCTGAAAAGGCAGGACAACTGGAAGCTATGGCAGGATGACTTGAAGTGGGGAGGGGACTTCCAGCTGATAGGTAGATAAGAGACAAATGGTAGCATTCTTTTCAATTTCTAATTAGCCTCTCTAAAGGAGGCAATCAGATATGCATTTATTTATCTCAGTGAGCAGAGGGGTGACTTTGAATAGAATGGGAGGCACATTTACTCTAAGCAGTTCCCAGCTAGACTTTTCCATTTAGCTTCATGATTTTGGTGCCTCAAGATTTATTTTCCTTTCATATCTCCATCCCTCTGTTACTGTATTTACCACTGGTAGGGTGTGTGTGTGTGTGTGTATTTTACACATATAGTAAATCTTCATTTAATGTCACCTATAGGTCCTTGGAAACTGTGACTTTAAGTGAAATGATGTATGATGAAACAAATTTTACCATAGAATAATTGATATAAACAACTGTTCCGTTCCTTTGGCATATTTCTGGACAAAAACCTCGCCAAACTTCTAAATGAAGTCCTCAAACACATCTAATATTAAACATTGAAATAAACATGAAGTAACAAGTAAGATTATTATTTACCCAATATGTGGTGAATCAATGAATGATGGTGGTTATAGTGGTCATGGGTTAAATCGGGGAATAAATATTTTCCAAAGGGAAAACTGTAATGAGTACGTTCTACTGTCAGAGGTGTGTGAACCAGAGTGACTCCATCTTTAAAGCAGCTAGCTGAAATGAGGCTGAGAGCTACTAGGCTGCATTCCCAGATGGTTAAGGCATTCCAAGTCACAGGATAAGATAGGAGGTCAGCATAAGATACAGGTCATAAATACCTTGCTGATAAAACAGCTTGCAGTAAAGAAGCCAGCTAAAACCCACCAAAACCAAGATGGCAACAAGAATGACCTCTGGTCATCCTCACTGCTATACTCCCACCAGCATCATGACAGTTTACAAATGTCATGGCAACGACAGGAAGTGACCCTACATGGTCTGAAAAGGAGAGGCATGAATAACCCACCCCTTGTTTAGCATGTAATCAATAAATAACAATAAAAATAGGCAACCAGCAGCCTTTTGGGCTGCTCTGTCTATGGAGTAGCTGTCTTTTTTTGTAAGTTCCAGTATACATGTGTAGAACATGCAGGTTTGTTACATAGGTATACATGTGCCATGGTGGTTTTCTGTACCTATTAACCTGTCCTCTAAGTTCCCACCCCC
This sequence comes from Theropithecus gelada, assembly GCF_003255815.1. NCBI lineage: Eukaryota > Metazoa > Chordata > Mammalia > Primates > Cercopithecidae > Theropithecus > Theropithecus gelada. Next base: position 2,476,130 of record NC_037689.1, read on the forward strand.
TCCCCCAACCCACCAACAGGCCCTAGAGTGTGTTGTTCCCTTTCCTGTGTCTATATGTTCTTATTGTTCAATTCCCACTTACGAGTGAGAACATGTGGTGTTTGGTTTTCTGTTCCTGTGTTAGTTTGCTGAGGATGATGACTTCTAGCTTCATTTATGTCCCTGCAAAGGACATGATCTTATTCCTTTTTATGGCTGCATAGTATTCCACGGTGTATATGTACCACATTTTCTTTATCTAGTCTATCATTAGTGGGCACTTGGGTTGGTTTCATGACTTTGGTATTGTAAATAGTGCTGCAGTAAACACACATGTGCATGTGTCTTTATAGTACAATGATTTATAATCCTTTGAGTATATATCCAGTGATGGGATTGCTGGGTCAAATGGTATTTACGGATCTATATCCTTGAGGAATTGCCACACTGTCTTCCATAATGATTGAACTAATTTATACTCCCATCAACAGTTTAAAAACATTTCTATTTATCTACAGCCTCGCCAGCATCTGTTGTTTCTTGACTTTTTAATAATCGCCATTCTGACTAGCATAAGATGGTATCTCATTGTGGTTTTGATTTGCATTTCTCTAATGATTAGTGATGTTAAGCTTTTTTCATATGTATGTTGGCTGCGTAAATGTCTTCTTTTGAGAAGTGTCTGTTCATATCCTTTGCTCACTTTTTGATGCAGTTGTTTCGGTTTTTCTTGTAAATTTGTTTAAGTTCCTTGTAAATTCTGAATGTTAGACCTTTGTCAGATGGGTAGATTGCAAAATTTTTCTCCCGTTCTGTAGGTTGCCTGTTCACTCTGATGAGAGTTTCTTTTGCTGTGCAGAAGCTCTTTAGTTTAATTAGACTTCATTTATGAATTTTGGTTTTTGTTGCAATTGCTTTTGGCATTTTTGTCATGAAGACTTTGCCCATGCCTGTGTTCTAAATGGTATTGCCCAAGTTTTTTTCTAGGGCTTTTAGGATTTTGGGTTTTACATTTAAATCTTTAATCCATCTTGAGTTACTTTTTGTACAAGGTGTAAGGAAGGGATCCAGTTTTAGTTTTCTGCATATGGCTAGCCAGTTTTTCCAGCAGGAGATCCTTTCCCCATTGTTTGTTTTTGTCAGGTTTGTTGAAGATGAGATGGTTATAGATGTGTGGTGTTATTATCTGAGGTGTCTGTTCTGTTCCATTGGTCTATATGTTTTGGTACCAGTACCATGCTGTTTTGGCTACTGTAGCCTTGTGGTATGGTTTGAAGTGAAGTAATAGGTCTTCTTTGATTTCATATGAAATTTAAAGTAGTTTTTTTCTAATTCTGTGAAGAATGTTAATGGTAGTTTGATGGGAATAGCATTGAATCTATAAATTACCTTGGGCAGCATGGTGTAGCTATTCTTTTATTCCTTTACTTTCCTAATAAACTTGCATTCACTTTACTGTATGGACTCTCCTTGTATTCTTTCTTGTGTGAGATCCAAGAACCCTCTCTTGGGGTCTGGATCGGGACCACTTTCTGATAACACTACCACCATAAAGTGCAAAAGAATAACATATATGGGACTCAGTGAACATTTTCATACCTAATTGTTTACTGTCATGCACTTGTATGATTGTAGTATACTCTATACATTTTTTATTTGCCAACAATTTGTATTCATTTATTTTCCAACTGGCTTATTCCAGTTCAGTCTTGGCTGTCCAGAGCCTATCTCAGCAGTTCAGGGCACAAGGCAGAAAGCAACCATAGACTCAATGCCATTCTATCACAGGGCGCACTCACACACACCCATACTCAATCAAACTGAGACAATTTAGACACACCAATTCACCTAATATGCACATTCTTGGGATATGAAAGGAAGCCAGAGTACCTGGAAGAAACCCATGCAGACATAAGGAGAAAGTACAATCTCCATAGACAGTGGCCCCCAGACAGGAATTAACTTTTTGTCATCAAAATTATAACAAAAGACATTAAATGAAATGACATTAATGAAGCACCTGCTGTGTTTGCGTGTATACACTTGTCAATCCACATCAAATGGGCAGCAGGTCAGAGGTTGATCTCTAGACTGAGAAACATTTGAATACTTCAATATGGAAAGTATTTTCCCTTTAATATTTTAAATGCTGCTATCTCGGTATCACTTTTATGTTTCTCTTAAACATTTTTCTTTAAGCCACTACCCAACATCTGCCTTACAAGCAAGGACATATATGTAGTAAAGGGGTTAGCAAGATATAACCGTGGAAGCAAATTTAATGACCACTTGTTTTTACAAAGTTTGTTGAAACAGCCACGCTCATTTGCTTACATACTATCTATAGCTGCATTTGCTACCAAAACAGAGTAGTTGGCCAGGTGTGGTGGCTCACACCTATAATCCTAGTACTTTGGAAGGCCAAGACAAGAACATCACTTGAGCCCTGGAGTTCTAGACCAGTCAGGGCAACATGGCAAAACCCCCGTCGCTACTAAAAATTCTTTAAAAATTAGCCAGGCATGGTGGCACACACTTGTGGTCCCAGCTACTCAGGAGGCTGAGGTGGGAAGATCACCTGAGCTTAGGGAAGTTGAGGCTGCAGTAAGCCAAGGTTCTGCCACTGCACTCCAGCCTGGGTGACAGAGATGCTGTCTCAGAAGTAAAAAGAAAGAAAGAAAGAAAAAGGAACAGAGTAGTTGTGATTGCAACCATATGGATTACAAAGTCTAAAATATTTACTATTTGACCTTTCACATTAAAAAGCTTGCTGACTTCCTGGAACAATCCATGGTGAACACAGCCCCACAGGAGGAGTACCCCCAGATTGAGGCTTGCATGAGAGGCAGAGTCACAATTTCTCCCTACTTGGAACATCAACATTCCTACAAATGATGAGAGGTGCCTGTCTGACCTGAATAGCCAAAACACTGGGACAGGAATGAGCCTGTGGGGTGAACAGATTTCCTGCTTGCCAGGCAGGGGAACTGAGGTAGCTCCCACTTTTTACCCTCATAAAACCTTAGCACATCTAACTGAGAGCTCTCCCAGCCACGCTTATCAAGGCTGGGACCTTGTTCCACTGCTGGATATTACATCTGCCCACCTGCCTTAGCTACAGCTATACCTTCCCTATTGGCCTAAAGCCTGAATCATCAACTCAGTAAATAAACTACCAGGGAAAAAATAAATAAATAAAATGTACACCACAAGAGAACGAGATAAACTTCAAGAGATCCCTGCCATTCCAGCCTCACAAGAGACAGTGAACTTGCCGCACATCAAGAACATACCTACTACAACCAGCATCTGGAAATAGCCAGTGCACAAAGATTCTCTGTAACTAAGGAAATCATAAAGAGCCTTCACCACTAAAAGCACTAAAAATCAAATTAAGCTAAAATTAATGTCTGATGCTTATGAGAGGAAGAAAAAGAAATTAAAAAGAAAAAACACAGTCCAATCAAAAATTCAAGAAATTTGAAGAAAGAGTATACCCAAATGAGAAGGAACCACAAAAGTAATTATGGTAATATGACACAACAGGGTTGCATGACATGCTTAAAATATCACACTAGCTCCCCAGCAATGGATCTAACACAATAAAAAAATCTCTCAATAGCCACATAAAGAATTCAAAAGGTTGATTATTAAACTTCTCAAGCAGATACCAGAGAAACTTGAAGACCAACTTAAAGAAATTTTAAAAACAATCCAGGATATGGATAAAGAATTTTCCAGAGAAATAGATACCATAAAGAAATCACAATCAGAACTTCTGGAAATGAAAGAAACACTTAGGAAAATACAAAATACAGTGGAAAGTGTCAACAAAGACTAGAACGAGTAGAAGAAAGAATTTCAGAGCTGGAAGACAAGGCTTTCAAATTAACCCAATAAGACAAGACAAAAAATTTTTAAAAAATGAACAAAGTCTCAAAAAAAAAATGAGATTATATAAGATGGCCAAACCTAAGAATAATTAGTATTCCTGAGGAAGGAGATAAATCTAAAAGTTTGGAAAACTTATTTGAAGGAATAATTGAGGAAAGTTTCCCTGGTTTTGCTAGAGATCTAGACATCCAAATACATGAAGCTCACAAAACTGCTGGAAAATTCATCACAAAAAGTTTATTGCCAAGGCACATAGTCATCAGGTTATCTAAAGTCAAGATGAAGAAAAGAATCTTAAGAGCTGTGAGACAAAAGCATCATGTAACCTATAAAGGAAAACCTATAAGATTAACAGCAGATTTCTCAGCAGAAACCTTACAAACCAGAAAGGATTGGAGTACTGTCTTTACCCTTCTTAAAATAATTGTCTGCCACAAATTTTGTAACCAGCAAAACTAAACTTCATAAAATAAAGGAGAAATAAAGTCTTTTTCAGACAAACACTGATAGAATTTCCCAATAACAAATAAGCGCTACAAGAAATGATAAAAAGACTTCTAAATCCTTAAAAAAAAAAAAAAAAAAAAAAACTCAAAATACACCAAAACAGACACCTTAAAACATAACTCTCACAGGGCCCATAAAACAATAACACAATGAAAACAACAAGGCATTTAGGCAACAACTAACATCATAAATAGAACAGTATCTAACATCTTAATACTAACATTGAAGATCAGTGGCCTAAATTCTCCACTTAAAAAATACAGAATGCTGGCCAGGTGGAATGGGTCATGCCTGTAATCCAGCACTTTGGAAGGCCAAGGTGGGTGGATCACCTGAGGTCAGGAGTTCGAGACCAGCCTGACCAACATGGTGAAACGCCATCTCTACTAAAAATACAAAAATTAACTGGCCATGGTGGCATGCATCTGTAATCCCAGCTACTCGGGAGGCTGAGACAGGAGAATAGCTTGAACCGGGAGGTAGAGATTGCAGTGAGCTGAGATTGCACGACTGCACTCCAGCCTGGGTGACAGAGTGAGACTACATCTAAACAACAACAACAACAAAACGGAATGCTTTGGGAGGCCAAGGCAGGTGGATCACCTGAGTTTGGGAGTTCAAGACTAGCCTGATCAATGTGGAGAAACCCTGTCTCTACTAAAAATACAAAATTATCCAGGCATGGTGGTGCATGCCTGTAATTCCAGCTACTCAGGAGGCTGAGGCAGGAGAATCGCTTGAAACTGGGAAGAGATTGCAGTGAGCTGAGATTGTGCCATTGCACTCTAGCCTGGGCAACAAGAGTGAAACTCTGTCTCAAAAAATAAGAAGAAGAATACAGAAAGACAGAATGGATAAAAAAATGAAAAAAAAAAAAAAAAAAAAAAAAAGTAGACCCAACTAAAACATAATGACTTACATAGACTTAAGGTAAAGGGATGGGAAAAGATATCCCATGCAAATGGAAACCAAAAGTGAGTAGGAGTCACTATTCTTATATCAGACAAAACAGACTTTAAAGCAACAACAGTAAAAATAGACAAAGAAGAACGTTACCTAATGATAAAAAGATTAGTCCAGCAAAAAGATATTACAATTCTAAATATATATGCATCCAACTGTGAAGCTTTTAAATTTATGAAACAATTACTACTAGGCCTATGAAATGAGATAAACAGCAACAATATAATGGTGGCGGACTTCAGTGCTCCACTGACAGCATGAGAAAGATCATCAAAACAGAAGGTCAACAAAGAAACAATGGACTTAACAGATATTTACAGAACATTCTACCCAACAATTGCAGAATATACGTTCTTCTCATCAGCACTTGGAACATTCTCTAAGATAGACCATATTATAGGACACAAAATAAGTCTCAATATATATTAAGAAAATCGAAATCATATCAAGTATCTTCTCAGACCACAGTGGAATAAAACTGGAAAGAAACTGCAAAAGTAACCCTAAAGCTACACAAATACATGGAAATTAAATAATCTGCTCTTGAATGATCTTTGGATCAAGAATAAAATCAAAATGGAAATTTAAAAATTCTTTGAAATCAATGATAATAGTGGCACAAATTATTAAAATTTCTGGGATACAGGAAAAGCAGTGCTAAGAGGAAAATTCATAGAATTAAATGCCTACATCAAAAAGTCTGAAAGGGCACAGATGACCTAATGTCGCACCTTAAGGAACTAGACAAGAACAAACTAAATCCAAATTCGGCAAAAGAAAAATAACAAAGATCAGAACAGAGATAAATAAAATTGAAACAAAAAAAAATGCAAAATATAAATGAGACAAAAAGCTGATTCATTGAAAAGATAAACAAAATTGATAAGCCATTAGGGAGATTAACCAAGTAAATAAAAGAAAAGATCCAAATAAACTCAATTAGAAATGAAATGGGAGATATTACAACTACCACAGAAATACAAAAGATCATTCAAGGCTACTATGAACACCTTAACATGCAAAAACTAGAAAATTTAGAGAAGGTGGAAGATTTCCTGAAAATATACAACCCTCCTAAATACATCCCATCAAAAGAGAAACTCTCAGCAGACAAATAACAAGCAGTGAGATTGAATCAATAATAACAATAATGAACAACACAAAAAGTTTACGACCAGATGGATTCACAGCTGAATCCTATGAGACCTTCAAGGAAGAATTGGTACTAATCCTAGTGAAACTATTCCAAAAGATAGAGGAAGAGGGAAACCTCCCTAAATCATTCTATGAAACCAGTATGACCCTAATACCAAAACAAGGAAATGACATAACAAAAAAAATACAGAACGATGAATATAGATGCAAAAATCCTTAATGAAATACTAGCTAACCAATCCAACGGCATATTAAAAAGATAATACATTATGATCAAGTGGGTTTTACATGAAGGATGCAGGAATGGTTTAACATACACAAATGAATAAATGTGATATATCACATAAACAGAATTTTTTTTTTTTTTTTTTTTGAGATGAAGTTTCACTCTGTAGCCCAGGCTGGAGTGCAATAGCACAATCTTGGCTCACTGCAACCTCTGCCTCCAGGGTTCAAGTGATTCTCCAGCCCCAGCCTCCTGAGGAGCTGGGATTACAGATGCATGCCACCACACCCGACTAATTGTTGTATTTTTAGTAGAGACTGGGTTTCACCATATTGGCCAGGCTGGTCTCAAACTCCTGATCTCAGGTGATCCACCGACCTCAGCCTCCCAAAGTGCTTGGATTACAGATGTGAGCAACCACACCTGGCCCACATAAACATAATTTTTTAAAAATTTTTATGATCATCTCAATAGATACAGAAAACACATTTGACAAGATCCAGCATCTCTTTATAACAAAAACCCTCAAGAAAACTGACATAGAGGGGACATACCTCAAAGTAATAAAAGCCATCTATGACAAAACCACAGCCAACATCATACTGAGTAAAAGTTTAAAATATTTTTCCTGAGATCTGAAACAAGACCCACATGCTCACATTCACCACTTCTATTCAACATAGTACTGGAAGTCCAAGTCAGAGCAATCAGACAAGAGGAAGAAATAAAGGGCATCCAAGTCAGTAAAGAGAAAGTCAAAGTGTTGCTGTTTGCTGATAATATTATTGTATACCAAGGAAACCCCAAAGTATCATCTAAAAAGTTCCTAGATCTGATAAATAAATTCAGCAAAGTCTGAGGATAGAACATCAATGTACATAAATCAGTAGCACTGCTATACATCAATGATAGGTAGGCTGAGAATCAAATCAAGAACTCAATCCTTGTTACAAACAGCTGCAAAAAATACATAAAATACCTAGGAATATACTTAACCAAGGACGTGAAAGATCTCTACAAAGAAAACTACAAAATACTGCTGAAATAAGTTACAGATGTCGCAAATAAATGAAAACCCATTTCATTTTCATGGATGGTAGAATTGGTATTGTGAAAATGGCCATAGTGGCCGGGTGCGGTGGCTCACACCTGTAATCCCAGCACTTTGGGAAGCCCAGGCGGGCAGATCACAAGGTCAGGAGTTTGAGACTAGCCTGGCCAATATGGTGAAACCACATCTCTATTAAAAATACAAAAATTAGCCAGGTATGGTGGTGGGCACCTGTAGTCCCAACTGCTCTGGAGGGTGAGGCAGGAAAATCACTTGAACCTGGGAGGCGGAGGTTGCAGTGAGCCGAGATCGCACCACTGCACTCCATCCTGGGCAACAGAGCAAGATTCCCTCTCAAAAAAGAAAGAAAAAGAAAAGAAGATGACTGTATTGTCAAAAGCAATCTACAGATTTGTGAAAGGAAGCTATCTTGGGGCCCCAAAATCACCAAGGAAAACTCAAGCTGGGAACTGCTTAGGGCAAATCTGCCTCCTATTATATTCAAAGTCACTACTCTGCTCACTGAGATAGATGCATATCTGATTTGCCTCATGTGGAAAGACTAATCAGAAATTCAAAAGATGTAACCATTTGTATATCACCTATCTGTGACCTGGAAGCTCCCTCCCCACTTCCAGTCTTCCTGCCTTTGCTTCAAGTTGTCTTGCTTTTCCAGACAAACCAATGTACTTCTTACATATATTGATTGATGTCTCATGTCTCTCTAAATTTATAAAATTAAGCTGTGCCCTGACTCTCTTGGGCACATGTCGTCAGGACTTCCTGTGGCTGTGTCACGAGCGTGTCCTCAACCTTGGCAAAATAAACTTTCTAAATTAACTGAGACCTTTCTCAGATTTTCGGATTTCACGTTTTTGGTAACCACGGGGGGAATTCTGAGTGGAAATGTCCCTGACCTTTGACAAATCTCCTATTACCAGCATGAGCTATCTTTATGGCTGGGATCAATAGGAAAATTTGCTGAGGTTTGTGAGTACCCCCTCCAGAGAATCCCTGATCTCCCAAAATTTGGTCGAGATCCAAAGTTTAATTTGCTGTGCAACTCCTCTTTTGTTTTTTGGAGATTTATTTGCTTCCAACAGGAAGGCAAGTTTTCCTGCTTCCATGACAATGGAAGGTAGGTAACTCTTTTATAGAATTTGAGCTCGCTTCCAACAGGGAAGATGAATTTTGTTTTCCTGCTTCTAGGAGAGCAGTCTACAGCCTGAGACTCATCACTAGGTAAGAAACTGGTTTGGGATTCTGTCTTGCAAATTCCTTTTAGATGACTAAAGTTAGCATTTAACAACCAGCTGGTGTTAATTTCTGCCTACACGTAGAACAGTCAGAGATTGTATAATTTGTGTAATCATTGTTAGTTTGGCAGCATTTTGTCCTAGCTGAAGTATGGTAATAAGATTTTAAAAGTTAGGCCAGGCACGGTGGCTCATGCCTGTAATCTCAGCACTTTGGGAGGCTGAGGTGGGCACATTGCCTGAGGTTGGGAGTTCGAGAGCAGCCTGACCAACACGGAGAAACCCTGACTCTGCCAAAAATACAAAATTAGCTGGGCATGGTGGAATATGCCTGTAATCCCAGCTACTCGGGAGGCTGAGGCAGGAGAATCGCTTGAACCCTGGAAGTGGAGGTTGCGGTGAGCTGAGATCGTACCATTGCGCTCCAGCCTGGGCAACAAGAGTGAAACTCAAAAAAAAAAAAAAAAAAAAAACCCAAAGATTAAAAAAATTGTTTTTAAAGGAGTTCAATGGTTAAAAAGTCAGCTTAATTAAAAGGCTAACATCCAAGAGGTATGTGGGTATGTGTGCATGTTTGTATTTGAAAGGCCTTCATGTTTTGAGGGGTTTTTTGTTTGTTTTTCTCTCCTAAGACCTTTTTTTTTTTTTTTGAGCAAACTTTTTTTTTCCTTTTTCTTCTCAGTCGACCGAATTTTATGTTCACCTCAGTTTTGTTTTGTTTTGTTTTTTTAAATAAAATAGTTACTGCAACAGAGGCTACCCTTTGGTTTTTAAGGAAGAGTGTAATTTAATTCTGTGTTTAATTTGGCTCAAAGAAAAATAAAAATATCTCCCTCTAGCACCACCAGACTTTTCCTCTCTGTAGTTTATGCTGTAAATTTTTTTATTTTATTTTCATTTGAGTTGTTTATTTTAATGTGCAAATTTAAGGATATTTAGCTGACAACTGTCTAGGGTTGTGAAACAGGTTATCAAGAATCTGAAAGTCTAAGATGGGAAAAAAAAAAGAAGGGGTTCATTATAAATCTGTAAAATGTACTTCCCTCGGCATGTCTAATACATTTTTATATGTATTTAGGTATTGTGTACAGAATGTTTCACTACTAAAAATATATAAAAGAACTCTGATTGATTGTCTTTAATAAGTGCTTAAATTAGATACTAAAAAAGAAATGATGAGTTAAATGCTTTTTCAAGTTTATATAACTTAAGTAAAATCTTTAATAAATAAGTTAGTTTTTAAATTATTGGTAAAGTAATATTAGAAATATCTTAAGAATTGCCCAGCATACATTCTTGTTTGCATTTATCAATCAAGCAATTTTATACTTATCCCTGACAAATAATATAAGGTGTCAAAATTTTGGCATAGGGGTTACAAAACTATACACCCAGCCCAAAACAGAATGATCTTTGCTTGTGCAATTTTTAATAAATCAGGCATTGATATGGGTTTAATGAAAATAGCTGCATCTTGAATTTAGTAAAATTACCATAACTTCTAATCCTGTGGCTTTAGGCAGTCTAGTTCACAGACAATAAGGAGGTTAGTTTTGGGAAAGGACTGTTACTATCTTTGTTTCAAAGCTAAACTATAAACTAAGTTTTGCCCAAAGTTAGTTTGGCCTATGCTGAGGAATAAACAAAGACAGCTTGGAAGTTAAGAGCAATATGGAGTCAGGTCAAATCTTTTTTCATTGTCTCAATCATAATTTTGCAATGGTGGTTGTATAACTTTATATCATGAGTCTTGCAGTTTTCATAAATAATCTAGGTAAACAATTAAAAAAAATTGGTAAATGTAATGGGATAAATACATGTAAAACAAACTGGTCATAATTTAGAATATAAAGTTATATTAAATAGTAGATATTTTATTATTTTGGTATTTTTCAATAAATATATATAGTAGGAAAACATCCTTACTAAAGAAAAAAAAAAGTGTGTCCTTTAAAAAAAAAAGTGAATAAGTTTTGTGTAATTCAAACCTTATTTAAAGGTTATGTATAAAACAAGGTGAAAGAATCCAGGAATAAAAAAAAAGATGTAAAGAAAGTTATAAAAGTAAAGAAGTATTTTTTGAGGTAAAAAAGCTAAACATAAATTATTTTTTATGAGAAACTTGTGTGGTAACATTAGTCCTAAAATAAAACAACTGGTTGTTTAAAAAGGAGGGATGTTGAGAACAAATCAGAAAGTCTGACCATGTCATGAACAGTCAGTGTAAGTCACAATAAGAGGATTTATATATATTTAAAAAAAAAAAAAACTTTTATATAATCAAGTTGTCATACTATTAAGTTTTGCTTTACTTAGGAAAACAAAATGATATTTTTTTCTTTCTCTCTCTCTTTTTTGAGACAGAGTCTCACTCTGTCACCCAGGCTGGAGTACAGTGGCACCATCTCAGCTCACTGCAACATCCATATCCCGGATTCAAGCAATTCTCTGCCACAGCCTCCCAAGTAGCTGGGATTACAGGCACCCACCACTATACCCAGCTAACGTTTGTATTTTTAGTAGAGATGAGGTTTCAACATCTTGGCCAGCCTGGTCTTGAACTCCTGACCTCATGATCCACCTGCCTCGGCCTCCCAAAGTGCTGGGATTACAGGCGTGAGCCACCATGTCCGGCCAACATTTTTTTTAATTAAGGTTATTATATTCATGTTCTGTATGTGCTTTTAAAGTCCTTGTAACATTGAGTTACAGGGCGTTAACTCCTGCATTAAAGACACCAAGTCCTGCTAAATCTCAAACACTGACAGCAATTAAAGCCTCCTCAAAGTACACCCCACAGTGTGGGAGTGGGCCTGAGCATAGGGGCTCAAAGGCCCTGTTACAGAGTTTTTGTGAGTTTAAATACCCACACTGGGGTACGCCCTATGTAAGTGAAAAGGAGGAAGTAAAGTTACAAAGTCATTTACTCAGTGTACGAACTATGGAGAGGATATTTCCTGTTATAGCTCAAGTGTGAATCAGCCTTATGTTCCCTGCCTCCAGACCCTATTTTCCTGCCTCATCTCTACTATACATTTCGGGGAAACATATATAGTGAAATCACAAACATTTCACTATACCAACCTCAGTTCGGGGGCAAAGAGGAATAAATGGGGAAGGGACACAATAAGGGCTACAAATTCATATTGAATATTTTATTTCCTTTGAAAAAAACAGAAGGATATAGTCCCAGCTACTTGCGAGACAGGGAAAGGAGGACCCCTTGAGCCCAGGAGTTTGAGTCCAGCCTAGGCTACATAACCAGATCCCAGTGTCAATCAATTAATCAATGACTGAAAGACAAAAGGAAGAGCAGCAGCAGTAGCAACCTGGCCTGAGAATGAGAAAATATTACTTTAGGGCCTGACTTACAGGACATTACTGTAGTACTTTAAATCCCTTCTCTCTCTGGATCTGATTCACACTCTATACAAATGAGAAAGTAGATTAGATAATCTTCAGGCCCACACAGCTCTGGAATTCTATTAATCTGTGTAATCAAAGGCCATGGCTTATATAGGTTAAAACCTTAATATGTCATATACCTAGTTAACAATTTTCTATGTATCCAATCAACAAATTGACATTTCACTTACAGGTGCAGAATGAGACAGGGAATTACACAAAAAACAAAAAGGGCCAGACACAGTGACTTACACCTGTAATACCAGCTACTCGAGAATTTGAGGTGGAAGGATCACTTGAGGTCAGGATTTTGAGACCAGCCTGGACAACATAGCAAGACACCTGCCTCTAAACACACATACAAGCACACACACACACTATGTATCACTATATATGTGTGTGCATGTGGGTGTGCATTTGCAGGACAAATTAGCTACAAGATTGACTCTATATATATATACACACACACATATATATATGTTGAAAATGAGAGTACCCTCCACAGTGTGGGTGTGTCTATATATAGACACACACACATACATATATGTACACATATACATATATACTTATGCATGCACATATATATGTATACATGTATATACACATATACATATGTGTATAGATATATATATGAAATAAAACCATTGAAACAAAAAGGGATGTTGAGGGACATGACCTGAAGCATAATGAGCTGGAAATTGTAGTAAATGCTACAGGAGTAGTAAACAGTGAAGCTGGAAAAGAACCCAGTGTTGCAGAACTTTTCCTTAGTTCAGCTAAAGAAAGAGTTCTTTGTCCTATGGCCATGAAAATTCAGGTTTGCAGACAATTTAAGTGGTGAGTAAAACAGGGTTTTATTGAGTGAAAAAAGGAAGAAGAGGGGGAAACAGGGACTCTCGAGAGGCCAGAAGCCCTCCACTAGAGTGCTTCCTGCCCACCATAAATCCCAGGTTCTACCCAGGAAGAGCAGGAGCCTGGCTCCTCCCACTACAAAGGGCGGGAAATTCTGTGGTTCCACTCCAGTGGGCAGGCCGCTTGGAGTTTCTTTAGGGACCCCCTCTCACCTGGCTGTATCATTCCCCACTCTAAAGAAGTACATCTAACTGCCGTTAGATTAAGGATAAGGACAGAGACTGATCTTAACTGCTTTCTACTGACAGCAGGTGCTGTTTTGGGGAAATGGCAGTCAGAGCTCCCTCAGAGGCCTATCTAGAAGTTCCTAGCAGAAAGGGCCATTGTCAGAGGCTTCGGTTGCATGACTGTTTAGAGTTTGATGGCCTTAAGGCAAGAACAAACAAATCAAGTTGTTAGAAAACATATATCAAAACGAAACAAAGGGGAGGTAAGGACAGCTCAAAAATTCCAAGGCCTTTTTCCAGTTTGCACAGGGAGAGGGAGGCCAAAAGCCCGACTGGTAAAAATGACTTTTCCCTTTGGCTAGCATGTTGGGCTTCTGGGTTCCCTTCCCCTGAGTCCAATCCTAAGCCATCCAGTTTAAGGTTTGGGAAATTAACTCTTTTCAGTTTAGAGGATGCATCTGAGGGGAGTCTCCAATAGTATGGAGACACAATTACCAATCAGTGAAGAGAGAACTGAGGAGGGGAAAGGAACAAAGAAGGCACTTTTTAAAGGAGTCCCAAGGGTTTAGGATGCATTTTAAAGGGGTAGAGACTGAGGCTGAATGGCTACCCATCTAGAAAGAGGGAATCAGGTGTCTCTGGTTTCCTTCCCTTCCTAGCAGATACCGGGGGTGAGAGAGAGAGAGAGAGAGAGAGAGAGAAGAGCATCCTCTTTCCCTCTTCTATCCTTGCATCCCCGAATCCCAGTGACCTTGGCAGGTCCACCATGAGTACTAAAGCGGCTTGCACCCATGAAGCAGGGGGCCTAGAGAATAGAAATTATCTGCTCTGACCTATGTCTCTTTCCCACCTACTGTCAGTAGCCTTGGAGTTCCCTAGACCTCATTTATGCCATGGATATTATCCATGAAACAAGAAGCTTCGGGTTGGCTTAATCTACAGGAATCAGCCACACTCACCTGTGCTGTGCCTTTTAACCTCTGTTATTGTATGCCTCTGGATTGCTCAGATCCAGTTTTCCTTCCTCAGGTTTTAACCTGAAGATTGGAATTGAGTTTGGAAAAAAAATATGTCTCAGGGGAGTGTTGCATTAACTCGTTATTGTAAGCCAAATGCTAAGGCGCACCTGTGGACCTGAGTCTTCCTCCAGCAATGGAGAGAAAAGGATGTCTTACAACACACCCAGATAACTGGTGGCTATAGTGCTTGCTAAGGTTTCGGTGCATGGTGCTTGGCTTTGGTGAGTTCCCTTGGTCTTACTTTCCCAAAAAGGAAAACTTCTCTTGATACGAACCCTATTTATTCTCATCACCTGGCAGGATTTGCAGGATAATTGCTCAGAACTAGAATATTGATCCAGATTTTTACATTGCCCATTCCTCTTGTTCTTTCGGAGGTGCAGCTGGAGATTGCTGGTTGGTTCACAGGAACAAGCAGCGTTAGCCTAAAATGTAGGCGAAAACTTGAAAACAACTAGTGAGTTTAGAATTTAATAACAAATGTATGCTAAGTTTTGAAACATGATTTCTCTTTCTCCAGTCCTCATTTTTGTTAAAAAATCATTATAGGACTGAATGGTTTGAAATTTATACTTTAGTCTTATACATGGCCTGATTATCTGCATAAAGTGCAGCAAGAATAATTATTTCTACATAGGCCTTCTAGATTGGCTTTAATGGAAGTTTGTTCCACAAGGAATCTTAAATAAGACCTTTTAAAGCTGAGCCCAGCCATGGGTTTATATCCCCAAATACCTGTGAGTTGGGTGATCCTCTTCTCTTAAAGCCCCAAATAAACTTCGAGCTCCTAGACCTGTTAGAATGTGACATTCTTTACCGACCACAGGTCAGGAACCCTTTACAGAGACTGTGTAGATGAGGGTATGAGGCCAGTTTCCCCACTGGGTTTTAGTGGCTCTGCAAGTTGAGACGACTCCTTAAAGGAAAGCATACCCTTCCAGTTAAAGCCTTGGTAAAATTACCAGTTTTTCCAATTGTGTCCTTTTGCAAAAGAAAAATTGACTTTTTTTTTTTTGGAGATGGACTCTTGCTCTGTCGCCCAGGCTGGAGTCCAATGGCATGATCTCAGCTCACTGCAACCACCACCTCCCGAGCTCAAGCAATTCTTCTGCCTCAGTCTCCCAATTAGCTGGGATTACAGTCACCCACCACCACGCCCGGCTAATTTCTGTATTTTCAGTAAAGATGGGGTTTCACCATGTTGGCCAGGCTGGTTTTGAAATCCTGACCACAACTGATCTGATCACCTTGCTCTCCCAAAGTGCTGAGATTACAGACGTGAGCTGCTGCGCCCGGCCTCAAAAATGGATTCCTATTGCACTGATGCAAACAATTATATTCCCATAAGTTAAGAATACTCACGGAATAGGAACAGCTCCAGTCTCCAGCTCCCAGCGTGAGTGACACAGTAGACAGGTGATTTCTGCATTTTCAACTGAGATACTGGGTTCATCTCATTAGGGAGTGCCGGACAATCGGTGCTGGTCAGCTGCTGCAGCCCGACCAGCAAGAGCTGAAGCAGGGCGAGGAATTGCCTCACCTGGGAAGCACAAGGGGGAAGGGAATCCCTTTTCCTAGCCATGGGAACTGAGACACATAACACCTGGAAAATCGGGTAAGTCACACCCCAATACTACACTTTACCAAGGGTCTTAGCAAACGGGCACACCAGGAGATTGTATACCACACCTGGCCGAGAGGGTCCCACGCCCACGGAGCCTCCCTCATTGCTAGCACAGCAGTCTGCGATCTAACCGCAAGGCAGCAGCGAGGCTGGGAGAGGGGCACCCACCATTGCTGAGGCTTAAGTAGGTAAACAAAGCCACTAGGAAGCTCGAACTGGGTGGAGCTCACAGCAGCTCAAGGAAACCTGCCTGTCTCTGTAGACTCCACCTCTGGGGACAGGGCACAGCTAAACAACAACAACAACAACAAAAAAAAAAAGTAGCAGAAACCTCTACAGATGCAAATGACTCTGTCTGACAGCTTTGAAGAGAGCAGTGGATCTCCCAACATGGAGGTTGAGATCTGAGAAGGGACAGACTGCCTGCTCAAGTGGGTCCCCGACCCCTGAGTAGCCTAACTGGGAGACATCCCCCACTAGGGGCAGACCGACACCCCACACCTCACACGGTGGAGTACACACCTGAGAGGAAGCTTCCAAAGAAGAATCAGACAACACACATGCTCTTCAGGAATATTCTACCTTCTGCAGCCTCTGCTGCTGATACCCAGGCAAGCAGGGTCTGGAGTGGACCTCAAGCAATCTCCAAGAGACCTACAGCTGAGGGGCCTGACTCTTAGAAGGAAAACTAACAAACAGGAAGGAAACCCACACCAAAACCCATCAGTACGTCACCATCATCAAAGACCAGAGGCAGACAAAACCACAAAGATGGGGAAAAAGCAGGGCAGAAAAGCTGGAAATTCAAAAAATAAGAGCGCATCTCCCCCTGCAAAGGAACGCAGCTCATCACGAGCAACAGATCAAAGCTGGATGGAGAATGACTTTGATGAGATGAGAGAAGAAGGCTTCAGTCCATCAAACTTCTCAGAGCTAAAGGGGGAATTACATACCCAGCGCAAAGGAACTAAAAATCTTGAAAAAAAGAGTAGAAGAATTGATAACTAGAATAATTAATGCAGAGAAGGCCATAAACGAACTGACAGCCATGAAAACCATGACACGAGAAATACCTGACAAATGCACAAGCTACAGTAACCAACTCGATAAACTGGAAGAAAGACTATCAGCGATTGAGGATCAAATGAATGAAATGAAGTGAGAAGAGAAATCTAAAGTAACAAGAGAAAAAGAAATGAACAAAGCCTGCAAGAAGTATGGGATTATGTAAAAAGACCAAATCTACGTCTGATTGGGGTGCCTGAAAGTGAGGGGGAAAATGGAAACAAGTTGGAAAACACTCTTCAGGATATCATCAAGGAGAACTTCCCCAACCTAGTAGGGCAGGCCAACATTCAAATCCAGGAAATACAGAGAACGCCACAAAGATACTCCTCGAGAAGAGCAACTCCAAGACACATAATTGCCAGATTCACCAAAGTT
>NC_037689.1:2533436-2568521 GCF_003255815.1 Theropithecus gelada
TGGGAGTTATACCTGATGTAAATGACGAGTTGATGGGTGCAGCAGACCAACATGGCACAAGTATACATATGTAACAAACCTGCACGTTATGCACATGTACCCTACAACTTAAAGTATAATAATAATAAATCAATTTAAAAAAAAATTTTAAAAAAAATGTTCTAAAATTAGGTAGCAGTGATGTTTGCATAACTTTATGAATTAACACACTGAATTGTATAAATTGGTGAATTTTTTGGTTTGTGAATTATATTTCAATAAAGCTGTTATAAAAATTAAAAAAAAAAAAAAAAAAAAAGAAATGTCTTCTGCCAGATATCCTAAATAATCTCTCTCAAGTTCAACGTTTCACAAATACCTAGGGCAGGGGCAAAATGCCATCAGTCTCTTTGCTAAAACATAACAAGAGTCACCTTTGCTCCATTTGCCAACAAGTTCCTCATCTCCATCTGAGACCACCTCAGCCTGGACCTTATTGTTCGTATCACTATCGGCATTCTCGTCAAAGTCATTAAACAAGTCTCTAGAAGGTTCCAAAATTTCTCACATTTTGCTGTGTTCTTCTGAGTCCTCCAAACTCTTCCAGCCTCTGCCTGTTATCCTGGTCTAAAGTCACTTCTACATTTTTGGTTATCTTTTCAGCAACACCCCACTCTACAGGTACCAATTTACTGTGTTAGTTTGTTCTCACACTGCTAATAAAAAATACTTGAGACTGAGAAGAAAAATAAGTTTAATTGGACTTACAGTTCCACATGCCTAAGGAGGCCTCAGAATCATGGCAGGAGGTGAAAGACACTTCCTACATGGCAGCAGCAAGAGGAAATGAGGAAGAAGCAGAAGCAGAAACCCCAATAAATTCATCAGATCTCATGAGACTTATTCACTATCATAAGAATGGCACAGGAAAGACCAGCCCCATGATTCAATTACCTCTCCCTGGGTCCCTTCCACAACGTGTGGGAATTCTGTAAGATACAATTGAAGTTGAGATTTGTTTGGGGACACAGTCAAATCATATCAGGGAGTTTGATTTTTAAAGCCTTGAAGTAGTCTTATTTTGGTATATCTGCCTGGTGTTCTGTAACCTTTTAATACTTAAATATTGATATCTTTCTTTAGATTTGAAAATTTCTTCATTATTATTTTTTGAATAAATATTCTACCCCTATCTCTCTTTCTCTCTACTTCCTTTTTAAGGCCAATAATGCTTAGATTTACCCTTTTGAAGCATTTCTAGGTTTTGCAGGCAAGATTCATTTTTATTCTTTTGTCTCCTCTGATTGTGTATTATCAAATAACCTGTTTTCAAGCTCATTAATTGTGTCATCCACTTGATCAATTTTGCTCTTGAGAGACTCTGATGCATTCTTTAGTATGTCAATTGGGTTTTTTAGCTGTACAGTTTCTACTTGATTTTTAAAGTTATTTCAGTGTATTTAAAAAAAATTAATGGGATTCTGAATTTCTTTGCTGTATTATCTTGGATTTTTTGGGGTTTCCTCAACACAGCTATTTTGAATTCTTTCTGTAAGATCACATGTCTCTATCACTCTGGGATCTGTCACTGGTGCCTTATTTAGTTCATTTGGTGAAGTCATGTTTTCCTGGATTGTCTTCATGCTTTGGGATGTTCATCAATGTTTGGGCAGTGAGGAGTCAGATATTTATTGTAGTCTTCACAGACTAGGCTTCCTTCATCCACTCTTTTTGGAAAGGTTTTCTAAGTAGTCATAGGGAATTCAGTGTTGTGATTCAAATCTTTGGTTACCGCAGTTACATTTGCATTAGGGGAGCACCCCAAGCCCAGTAATGCTGTGACTCTTTTGGACTCATAGAGGTACTTCCTTTGTGGTCTTGGGTACAATCTTGGAGAATTCTACAAATTATCAAGCAAAGACTTGTTTTCTTCACTTTCTTTCTCCAAAACAAGGGGAGTATTTCTATCTGTGCTTAACTGCCTGGAGCTGGAGAAGCGGTGACACAAACATCCACGTGGTAACAACTACTGGGACTCTGCTGGCCATACCCAAAACCAGCACAGTACTGGGTCTCACTGAATGCCCACAGAGAGCACTGCCTTGCTACTGCTAATGTTCACTCAAGTCCCAAGAACAGGTTGTGAATGCAACTAGGCTTGTGTCTTTCCCTTCAGAATGATGAGTTCCCCCCACTTGCCAACCAACCAAAGATGGTCTAGAAATACCATCCAAGAGTTAGGGCCTGTAGTTGTAAACCTTAGGAATCTGCTCAGCGCTCTATTCTACTGTGGCTGAGCTGGCACCCAATGCCACAAGACAAAATACTTCTCACTCATTCCTCTCCTTTTCTCATGCTGAAGGTGTCTGTCCTTGTGTTCATCACTTCCCCAGGCCACAGCAAATACTGCCTGGCTACTGCTGATGTTCACTCAAGGCTCATGGGCACTTCAGCGAGCTTCTGGTACATGCCACCAGGCTTGGGTCTCTACCTTCAGAGCAGTGGGCTTCTTTGTGGCCCAGCATGGGTCCACAAATGTCATCCAGGAGTCGAGGACTAGAATCAGTGACCCCAGAACTCCACTTGGTGCTCTACTGCACTGAGGCAGAGTTGGTGCCCAAACTTCAAGACAATGTCCCCTTTACTCTTTCTACTCTGTTTCTCAAGCAGTAGGATTCCCTTGCTGTGTCCGCCACAACTGGAAATGTGCTGGGTCACACCTGAAGTCAGCAGGGCTCTTGGCCTCACCCAAAGCCCACAATGAGTATAGCTTGGCAAGTACTGATGTTTATTCAAGAATCAAGGCCTCTTTAGTCAACAGGTAATAAATCCTGCCAGGACTGTATCTTTTCCTTCAAGGCAGTGGGTTTCCTTCTGGCCCAGGGTGTGTCTAGAAATGTCATTTGGGAGCTAGGAGCTGGAATGCAGGCCTCAAGACTCTGCCTGGTGCCCTATTATGCTGTAGCTGAGCTAGTATCCAAGTTTCAAGACAAAGTTTCCTATATTCTCCCCTCTCTTCTGCTCAAGCAGAAAGAAAGAGACTCTCCCAGAGTTAGAAGCTCTTTTGCCTAGGGTTATGCATGTACTCCTTGGCTGCCCCAGTTGGTGTCTCAGTAGGTCACATACACCCCAAGTCCACTGGCTATGAGCTCACATGGCACCAGCATTTGTTTGGAAATTGCAGTTATTGTGACCCTGACTATCTTTCAAGATCACTTAGGGCCCAGAGTGCTATTTAGCCCATGGTAGTGGGGCTAGCCAGAACTCAGTTTGCAACCACTGAGATAGACAATTTCCCTCTGGCTTGGGTTGGTTTAAATTTTCTCTCCATGAGTGCTGGCTGAATTTTGCCCCATGTTTTTCTCTGTGGTGACAGGGCAGCACTGAGTTCCAATGCAAAATTTCACAGTCACTGCACTCTCTCCCTGAAGCACAGGGACTATCTCTTTGTGCCAGGAACCACTGCTGGCTAATCTGAGGGGTGGTGTCAGTAACTTAAGGCTGTATTTTCTACCCTCCTCAGTGTCTCTTTCCTTGATGTGATGTTAAAATCAGGTACTGTGACCAATCACCTGATCTTTGGTTCTTATGAAGATGCTTTCTTGCATGGGTAGTTGTACAATTTGGTGTTCCTGTGTTGGGGGGTGATCACTAGAGGGTTCTATTTAGCTACGCTGCTTTGCCTCCTCCTTCCATCTGATTGTTTTATAAATGAACATTTGCATTAGCAATTACTAATGAATTTGAGTACATGATACATAGAAAGTGTAAAGTCGCTATAATCCCATCCTCCACTCCCACAATCACTTGTGGTATCTACTATTAATGATTTCCTTATAATTTCCATTGTTTGCAGCTAAAAGGGCAACACTCCACATAATATTCTGTGATTGTTTTTTATTCTATGATACACTAACAAAATCTTTTACTGTTACTACACATCAGTGTATACAGCTCTTTCTCATATCTTTCTAATAGATGTGCCACATTTATTTAATAAATTCTATATTAATGAAAATATGTATTTTCCCAATACTTTGCTATATCACAGAGATTATAGTGCTTTGTAAGCTGTGCCAGATACTGGACATCAGTAAGAAACTATCGTATTATTTGATGGCATTATGGTCAGAGAACATAAGAAATCCTGAACATGGCCTCAAAGTGATTAGTGTAGCAGTATAAGTAACAATGTGATAAGTGAGATTAAAGCTATTTATCCAAAAGTACTTAGCATTTTGGCAATAGACTCCATTTTGGAGATAAATAAGGGGAGCTTGATGTGTGTGCCTGCCCCTTTATCAAACTGGTTAGTTTCAGAAAAATGCAGATATGTATAGTTATTTCACACATGCCTTGGGGCCCTAGCTTAATTTCAGCTCTTACCACACTCTTGGTATATGAAAAAAAGTAAATAAAAATGTCCCACCTGTGCAATAATTTTTTTTGCAGTGGTTGTTTAATGTGCAAGCAGGTGTCTTCAAATCTGATGAATCCATAACAATTTCTTCCCTACTGGTGAAGGTGGGGAGAAGTAATGGAAAAAATATCTAAAGGAATAAAGATTAACTTTGAATCAGAAGTAATCATCCCCCATTATGATTATTTTTCATGCTAATCCATTATGCTAAGATCCACGTGTATGGCCGTCATACTAGATAGCAATAACTCAACTTAGCATACTCTGAGAGTGACCTGATGGTCTTAAAAAAAAAAAAAAAAATGTGTGTTCAAAGTCCCGAGCTAAGGAGTCTGGGAGTGGCTAATCCAGAGATTCACTTTTTTATCTATGAAGGACATCTGAACCCCTGGCCCATTTTTGGAATGCACACTGTACAGGAGGTTGGGGCCCTTTGTTTTGGGTTAAATGTTGGTTATAAGGAGAAGGTTGATAGGTGGAGGCTGCTAAGTGAAAATGCTATATAAACAGCATGCATTTTACAAATAGTTGCAGTCTTCCTGTCCAGCTCACCAGCACTGGACTGCCCTGTATGTAAGTCTCCCCAATAAAACATATGCCTCATTCACTGGCTCTGGGTCTTTTCTTTGTCCTCTTGGACATGGTGCCATCCCTGTTAGAGTTACTAAGGAGTTTGAGGCTCAGCCCACCAGCCCTTTTGCAGAGAAATTGCAGGTGTCAACCCCTTTAGACTAGGATGAAGGCCAAGGCCCCAGAATCCCAATAAGAGCAATGGTGGCCAGGATGTCTGGAGATTGAAGGCCACATTTAGAATTAACTGTATATTGAAAACCTAAGAATAAAGAAACTTCCCTTGTATTAGTGGATACTGGAGTCAAATGCACTCTCATATATGGTATCATTTATCACTTCCAAGGACCTATAACAGCAACAGATGGTTATGGAGTGGGGTCAGACAGGTTGAACTAGTATTACAGGTTGGGAGACTGCCACCAAAACCGTATTTAGTATACATAGCTCCCATCCCAGTATACATCTTGAGAAAGGATATCTTATTAGGCTTGACCCTCCAAATAACTATTTTGGAATTCCAACTGAGTTAGGATGGCGAAGCATGTAATCGGGGAAATGTAAAATGGACACTGGAGCTGTTGCCATCCCCTTGGTAATTAGTAGCACTGAATCAGTATCATCTGCCAGGGTTTAGGGGGCATAATGAGATCAATGGGGCTGTTAAGAAGTTAACCCTTGTAGGAATAATAACACAGCACACAACCCTGTATGGCCTGTGTGAAAACATGATGGGACATTGAGAATGACAGTAAATTACTGAGAATTAAATAATGTGTTCCTTTCTCAATGTTTGTAGCTGCATCCACTATCACTTCCCTTTTGATGAGAATAAGGCCCTTGGCACATAACATTTTGTTATCAATTTACCAAATGTCTTCAGCATCCCCATTGCCCCATAGAGTCAAGACTAATTTGCATTCTCCTGGCAAAAAGAAAAATGGACCTTTATCATCTTGCCCAAGGAATATTTAGCCCAGTATCTGTCAGGGCCTAGAGACCACAGACCTCAGCTGATGACCACCCTGAAGGAAGTACATGCTTCTCATTGCATTGATGATATTATGCTAACTCCTGAGTCTTTCCCAGCTTACGAACTGCATCCTCCACCTTGCTGTCTCAGTTGGTGAACAGAAGATGGGCAGTCAGGGCAAAGTCCAGGGTTCAGGCTTATTGGTCAAATACTTGGGGGTCATATGGTCAGGTAAGACTAGAGTTATTCTGTCTGCCATTATAGATAAGGTGCAAGGCTACCCACATCCTACTACACTAAAACAGTTGCAAATCTTCTTAGGCCTTCTAGGTATAAGTGTCCTTTTATTTCCAATTTAGCACAACTCCTTAGGCCTCTGTAAGTCTTAGTCAAGAAGGGGGTCCATTGAGATTGGTCAACAGAGGAGAATGAGGCCTTTGAATGATTAAAAGTCCCAGTGAAACAAATACAGTTCTTGGGAGTTATAATGCACAGACAGCCTTGTGAATTGGACATAGCCAGTTATCTCGAGGGGTTTGGGTTGGGTCAGTGCCAAAGGCAAGGACATAAACATGTGCCTTTAGGATTCTGGTCCCAACTATGGAAGGGTGCTGAAGTTAGGTGTAGTGTCATGTACCAACAACTACATAGTATGCACTACATACTATGCCTTACAAAAAGTGGAAGACATTGCACAGGGGGTCCCAGTGATAATTTGCACTCAATATCTCATAGCAGGTTGGCTGAAGGATAACTTCCCAAAACCAAAGTCTGGGAATGCCCAGACACAGACTGTGGCCAAATGGCAAGCATACCTGCAACAGAGGAGCACATTAGTTAAAATCCCTTTGAGTGCAGAACTTCATTCAGTGTTTGGCCCTGGCACCTATGTGATGACTAAAACACAGTATTTATTTATTTATTTATTTATTTATTTATTTATTTATTTATTTATTGAGATGGAGTCTTGCCCTGTCAACCAGGCTGGAGTGCGATGCCATGATCTCAGCTCACTGCAACCTCTGCCTCCTGGGTTCAAGCGATTCTCCTGCCTCAGCCTCCCGAGTAGCTGGGATTACAGGCACCCACCACCATGCCCAGCTAATTTTTGTATTTTTAGTAGAGACAGGGTTTTATCATGGTGACCAGGCTGGTCTTGAACCCCTGACCTCATAATCTGCCCGTCTTGGCCTCCCAAAGTGCTGGGATTACAGGCATGAGCCACAGCGCCCGGCCTAAAACAGTCTTTAATGAAGATTACTGAGTCTCCAAAAATCTCCTTCATATTGGAGGGACAGGGCCCAATTCCTGACCAGGCCTGGTACACAGATGACTTATCACAAAGTAATTCTTGCACCTGGAACACAGTGTTCACTCAGCTGTCCACTGATAGTATTTGACTTGATACTGGCAAAGGACATAGCAGCCAAATGGGCTAATCTTTCAGTCACTTGGATGATTCTCCTCCAAGAGCTGGACCCAACAGACCTATGTAATGATAGTTGGGCCATTTTTAAGGGACTCACAGTGTGGCTACCACAATGGAAAGCATAGGATTGGATTGTAGCAAGTCACCCACTTTGGGGTGCCAACATGTGAAAGGACATTCTCCATTGCATCCTGGGAATGCATATAATGCTCTAGCATGGGAATACCCACACTGAATCTACATCATTGGAAATCAACAGGCAGACAAAGTAGCCCATAGAAGACTTTGCCTCCTAAAGGGTCTACTGGCTATATAAGAAGACAGGAAATCAGGGACAATATACTTTTTGGTCAGAGCAAAGAATTGGGACCTGCAACTATGATATAAAGGCATAGTACTCATCTGTCATTAATATCCTACTTGTGCACAGGAATGCCATAGGCCTTTATTGCACAATACTGGGCAGATAACCTGGGGCCAGAGCCTAGTGCAATTGTGGCAGGTAGACCACATAGGACCTTTGGCTTTATCTGATGGCTGCCCCTATGACTTGACTCATGTAAACACCTGGACAGGGCTACTGTGGGCATATCCCAGCAAGCAAGCCACTGAAAAAGCCACTATAAAAGGTCTAGAGCAGCTGTGAGTAGTCTATGGCATCCCCACCAATATCAACAGTGTCCAGGGCTCACACTTTACCAGACACAAAGTGCAGAAATGGCAGGGGCCCTGGTATACAATGGCATTTCCACCTGCTATACAAACCTACAGCAGCAGGTCTGATTGAATGAGTGAATAGGTTGTTGAAGCAACAACTCTGACAGGACACATGTTCTCTAGCTCTGTGGACATGCTGATGCTGCTTACAGCAGCCATTCACACCTTGAATGAATATGCACATTCTCATTACACCAGTGTATACACTTTTCTGACGCATGGGCTTGATATCATCTTCAGGATCCAGGTGGACAACATAAGGGATAGTATACTTTATCCCAACCTGGGACTCAGGATAATATGATATGGATATTTGTTCCCTCCAAATCTCATGTTGAATCTCTCACCTCAATATTTGAGGTGGGGCTTAGTGGGAGGTGTTTGGGTCATGGGGATAGATCCCTCATTGGTGCCATCCCCATGTTAATGAGTGAGTTATCACTTTATTAATTCATGTGAGATCTGGTTGTTCGGCCCCTCCTTCTCTCTCTCATTCTCTTTCTCACCTTGTGATATGTGCACTCCCCCTTTGCCTCTCACCAGGATTGTAAGTTTCATGAGGCCTGACCAGAAGCAAATTCTGTTGCCATGCTTCTTCTACAGCCTGCAGAACTGTGTGCCAAATAATCCTTTTTTAAAATACATAACCCAACCTCGGGTATTCCTTTATAGCAACACAAAATGGACTAATACACAAGGTAATTTGCTACTGGTTTTGAAACAGGACCTTCCCTCTGGGGATCACATCATTATGTGGTGTTGGAAATGACAGACCATCCCCAGAGGGTCTGTTTTTTCTGGTCCATAAGGAAGAACCTAGAACAAGATATAGAGTTAATAACCATTTCATATCCTACCCCCCTTTGTGCTTCTAAAATAAGGAATTCCAGTCCTCCCTTGTGCAAGGTGATGAACACCTTTTCATTAAGGAACATTATAATAACTCTACTGCCTTACCTGTCTTCCTGCAATGCATCACAGAGGGGAACAAATCCACTTGGCATTGTAAACCAGACACCAGGCTGCTGCCAGGGGTGGTGCTTTCTCAGAATGACACAACTTCCTGTATCTTGCTCAGTAGCCATGACTTACCCTTTCTTGTAATCACAAAACATCTCACCTTTTTTTTTTTTTTTTTTTTTTTTTTGAGACTGAGTTTCACTCTTGTTGCCCAGGCTGGCCTCTACTTCCTGGGATCAAGTGATTCTCCTGCCTCAGCCTCCCGAGTAGCTGGGATTACAGGCATGTGGCACCACGCCCGGCTAATTTTGTATTTTTAGTACAGACGGGGTTTCTCCATGTTGGTCAGGCTGGTCTTGAACTCCAGACCTCAGGTGATCTGCCCTCCTTGGCCTCCCAAAATGTTGGGATTATAGGCATGAGCCATTGCACCAGTCAACATCTCACCTTTCATCCATAGATAGAGTGCAGCAAACCTCTTCACTGAATGGATGAAGTCTCCTGAACAAAACAGACTGTTGCATCTGTTTTGCCTCTCTCCTTCCTTGTGGGCCTGCTGTTGTGTATCTGCACTGCTGACCTGAGTACTTGGAGCCACTTCTATACTTGACATAATGACCCTCACCCATTTTCCTATAGTAATAACAGCAGCTCATGCAATGAGTTTCCCACCATCAATGACATAAAATGACATATTTTTCACCTACTACGGGAGCAGGTTAATCTTACCCCACTGTCGGGTTTGCCATACACAATGGGCTCGGGTGGATGATGGGAGTATAGATACAGGTAGTGGGTCATGCACCCTTATGTATTGAAAGGCATGATAACAACATGCCAAAAGCTAAAATCCATAATATGGGATGGCTACTCATACAGACCAATCTCTTCAGAAAACCGGTGATATATAACTGGGGTGGCAGACTGACTGTCTCCACTTGGGGGCCCACCCCTTCCCTTGAGGATGACAATGGGCATGCCGCACCCATGGCTGGCCTTACTTACCCTAAAATTGGACCAGTAGATGCACCTGAGAGCATCCTTCCTTACTTGCTGGGATGGACTGTGTCCTGTTTAGACACTATTCCTACTAACTGGGAGAGTGTGAAAACCAGGCTCCACCAGAAGCATACAATCTGCTGGTTTTACCACTTGGCCACTTTCATCCCCCAAGTCAGGGCAATAAAAATAGAGATGCACATCGAGGCCCTGGCTAAACATATGGCTGCAGCATTCGATGATACCTGCCATGCTATTACTCTTCTTACTGAAGAAACCACTCCAATTAGATGTGTTACTTGGCAAAATCACATGGCCCTGAGCATCTTAATTGTCAACCAGAATGGAACCTGTGCATTAATTAAAACTTAATGTTGTGTCTATATCCCTTATTACTCTCACAATGTAACCCAGACCATATGGGCCCTAGATACCAATATTTCTGCCGTAGAATCTCTATCTTTGCACCCTATAATGTCGTGGTTTAATCAACTCCCAAGTGTTTGGGAAAACTTTCCATACAGTATGATTGGTATTGTATTCATTACTTTGTTTTGTTGTTGCAATTGCTAGTGCTGCTGCAGCATCTGGCTGGAATGCTTCTCTGAATACTTGGCCCCAGAGAAGTCATGGAAGAATAGCATGATATGAATGTGGGAGAAAGAAAAGAATATGAGGGCCATTCAAGGGTATGCTGGAAGGTAGGAGTGTATGACAGATGCACCTGACAGCAATAACTTATCTGAAGCATGCCCAGATAATGAACTTAAGGGAAGAGACCACCCCTCATATCATCTTATGCCCAATTTCTGCCTCCAAAGAAAGAAGAAGTAAAAACTAAAAGGCAGAAATGAAATCCACAGCCAGACAGCCGGGTGCCGCACCCTGGGCCTGGTAGTTAAAGATCGATCCCTGACCTAATTGGTTCTGTTATCTATAGATTACACACATTGTGTAGAAATGCACTGTGAAAATCCCTATCTTGTTTTGTTCCGATCTAATTACTGGTGCATGCAGCCCCCAGTCATGTACCGTCTGCTTGCTCAATCAATCACGACCTTCTCACATGCACCCCCTTAGAGTTGTGAGCCCTTAAAAGGGACAGGAATTGCTTACTTGGGGGGAATTGCTCTTGAGACAGAAGTCTTGCCGATGCCCCCAGCCAAATAAACCCCTTCCTTCTTTATTTCGGTGTCTAAGGAGTTTTGTCTGTAGCTTGTCCTGCTACAATCTTATGTTATAAAAATAATCCCAAGCTAAAGAATCCCGAGCTAAAGAATCTGGTTGTGGGGCTGGGAACAGTGCCTCATTCCTGTAATCCCATCACTTTGGGAGGCCACAGTCAGTGGATCATGAGGTCAGGCACTCAAGACAAGATTAGCCAAAGTAGAGAAACCCCATCTCTACTAAAAATACAAAAAAATTAGCCAAGCTTGGTGGTGGGCACCTGTAGTCCCAGCTACTCTGGAGGCTGAAGCAGGAGAATCGCTTGAACACAGGAGGCGGAGGTTGCACTGAGTCGAGATCGCACCATTGCACTCCAGCTGGAGTGACAGTGCAAGACTCCGTCTCAAAAAAAAAAAAAAAAAGGAATCTGGGAATGGCCAACCCAGAGATTCACTCCTTATCTATGAAAAACATCCAAACCCCTAGCCTATCTCTCGGAATGCAGGACAAACAGGGGGTTGAAACCCTTTGTTTCAAAAGCAAGCTTTAGATTGTAACTTTAAGCCACTCTTTGAGAAGAATCAAAGTAAAACAATAATTGTGGATGCCAAAAGTCTTAGAATAGCCATTATTAAACATAAAAATAACAAAAAAATTTGGTTGTTTCTGTGACATATAACAACTTAACATAATAATTACAATTATTACAGATAATGTATGCTAAGACATATCAGAACACTAGAAATTTCATACAATCCTGAAACACATATTAATAATACATTTATATAAATATACCCCCAAAAGATTAAACACAATTTCATGTTTGAAAATGCTTCCTATACATTTTTGTTTAAATTTTAGTTTTTGTGGGTACATAGTAGGTGTATATATTTAGGAAGTACATGAGATATTTCAGTACAGATATGCAATGTGTAATAATCACATTATGGAAAATTGGGTATTCATCTCATCAAGCATTTGTCCTCTGTGTTACAATCAATCCAGTTACAATCTTTCAGTTATTTTTAAATATACGATTAAATTTTAATGGACTATAGTCCCCTTATTGTGCTATCAAATACTAGATCTTATTCATTCTCTGTTTTTTGTACCTATTTCCACTTTTTTTCCTATTGTCCTACCACCTTTCCTAGCTTCTAGTAATTATCCTCCTACTCTGTATCTCCATGAGTTTAATTATTCCCATTTTTAGATTCCACAAATGAGAAAATATAAAGCTTACATTTCTATGCCTGACTTATTTCACTTAACATAATCGTAACCACCCAAGGGGTTCATCTTGCCTGCTGCCTAGACAGAGCTGATTTATTAAGACAGGTGAATTGCAATGGAGAAAGAGTAATTCATGCAGAGCCAGTTGTGTGGGAGACCGGAGTTTTATTATTAGTCAAATTACTCTCCCTGAGCATTTGAGGATCAGAGTTTTTAAAGAAAAATTGGTGGGTAGTGGCTTGGGAAGTGGGGAGTGCAGATTGGTTAGGTTGGAGATAAAATCATAGGGGGTTGAAGTAAATTTTTATTTCTGTCTTCTGTTCCTGGGTTTGATGGCAGAACTGGTTGAGCCAGATTACTGGTCTGAGTGGTATCAGCTAATCCATTGAGTGAAAGGACTGCAAAATATCTTAGGCACTGATCTTTGGTTTTACAATAGTGATGTTATTCCCAGCAGCAATGTGAGGAGGTTCAGACTCTTGGGACCAGAGACTGCATGACCTTTGAAGTGTAATTTCTAATCTTGTAGCTATTATTTTAGTCCTTTAAGGCAGACTGGTCCCCACAAAAGAAGGGAGTCTTTTTGAGAAAGAGCAATAATCAATTTTGTTTTAGAGTCAAACCATGATGTGAATTCTTTCCCAAAGTTAGTTCAGTCTATGCCCAGGAATAAACAAGGACAACTTAAAGGTTAGAAGCAAGATGGAATTGATTAGGTCTGATTTCTTTCACTGTCATAATTTCCTCAGTTATTTGGTAAAGGCAGTTTCATAATGACCTCCAGTTCCATTCATGTTCTTGCAAATGACATAATCTAATTCTTTTTTATGGATGAAGAGTACTCCATTTTGTATATGTATCACGTTTTCTTTTTTTTAATCATTACTATTTTTTTACTATACTTTATGTTCTAGGGTACATGTGCACAACGTGCAGGTTTGTTACATATGTATACATGTGCCATGTTGGTGTGCTGCACACATTAACTCGTCATTAACATTAGGTATACCTCCTGATGCTATCCCTCCCCCCCCACCCACAATAGGACCCTGCATGTGATGATCCCCTTCCTGTGTCCAAGTGATCTCATTGTTCAGTTCCTGCCTATGAGTGAGAACATGTGGTATTTGGTTTTCTGTTCTTGCGATAGTTTGCTGAGAATGATTATTTCCAGCTGTATCCATGTCCCTACAAAGGACACGAACTCATCCTTTTTTATGGCTGCATACTATTCCATTATGTATATGTGCCACATTTTCTTAATCCAATCTGTCACTGATGGACATTTGGGTTGATTCCAAGTCTTTGCTATTGTGAATAGTGCGGCAATAAACATACATGTGCATGTGTCTTTATAGCAGCATGACTTATAATCCTTTGTGTATAAACCCAGTAATGGGATGGCTGGGTCAAATGGTATTTCTAGTTCTAGATCCTTGAGGAATCGCCACACTGTTTTCCACAATGGTTGAACCAGTTTACAGTGACACCAACAGTGTAAAAGTGATCCTATTTCTCCACATCCTCTCCAGCACCTGTTGTTTCCTGATTTTTTAATGATTGCCCTTCTAACTGGTGTGAGATGGTATCTCATTGTGGTTTTGATTTGCATTTCTCTGATGGCCAGTGATGATGAGCATTTTTTCATGTGTCTGTTGGCTGTATGAATATTTTCTTTTGAGAAGTGTCTGTTCATATCCTTTGCCCACTTTTTGATGGGGTTGTTTGTTTTTTTCTTGTAAATTTGATTGAGTTCTTTATAAGTTCTAGATATTAACCCTTTGTCAGATGAGTAGATTGCAAAAATTTTCTCCCATTCTGTAGGTTTCCTGTTCACTCTGATGGTAGTTTCTTTTGCTGTGCAGAAGCTTTTTAGTTTAATTAGATCCCATTTGTCAATTTTGGCTTTTGTTGCTCTTGCTTTTGGTGTTTTAGACATGAAGTCTTTGCCCATGCCTATGTCCTGAATGGTATTACCTAGGTTTTCTTCTAGGGTTTTTATGGTTTTAGGTCTAGCATTTAAGTCTCTAGTCCATCTTGAATTAATTTTCGTATAAGGAGTAAGGAGAGGAACCAGTTTAGGCTATCTACTTATGACTAGCCAATTTTTCCAACACCATTTATTAAATAGGGAATCCTTTCCCCATTTCTTGTTTTTGTCAGGTTTGTCAAAGATCAGATGGCTGTAGATATGTGGTATTATTTCTGAGGGCTCTGTTCTGTTCCATTGGTCCATATCTCTATTTTGGTACCAGTACCATGCTGTTTTGGTTACTGTAGCCTTGTAGTATAGTTTGAAATGAGGTAGTGTGATGCCTCCAGCTTTGTTCTTTTGGCTTAATATTGTCTTGGCAATGCAGGGTCTTTTTTGGTTCCATATGAACTTTAGAGCATTTTTTTCCAATTCTGTGAAGAAAGCCATTGGTAGCTTAATGGTGATGGCATTGAATCCATAAATTACCTTGGGCAGTATGGCAATTTTCATAATAAGTTGGATTGCTAGGTATTTTATTCTCTTTGAAGCTATTGTGAATGGAAGTTCATTCATGATTTGGCTCTCTGTTTGTCTGTTACTGGTGTATAAGAATGCTTGTGATTTTCGCACATTGATTTTGTATCCTGAGACTTTGCTGAAGTTGCTTATCAGCTTAAGAAGACTTTGGGCTGAGATGATGGGGTTTTCTAAATATACAATCATGTCATCTGCAAACAGGGACAATTTGACTTCTTTTCCTAACTGAACACCCTTGATTTCTTTCTCCTGCCTGATTGCCCTAGCCAGAACTTCCAACACTATGTTGAATAGGAGTGGTGAGAGAGGGCATCCCTGTCTTGTGCCAGTTTTCAAAGGGAATGCTTCCAATGTTTGTCCATTCAGTATGATATTGGCTGTGGGTTTGTCATAAATAGCTCTTATTATTTTGAGATATGTTCCATCAATACCGAATTTATTGAGAGTTTTTAGCATGAAGGGCTGTTGAATTTTGTCAAAGGCCTTTTCTGCATCTATTGAGATAATCATGTGGTTTTTGTCATTGTTTCTGTTTATATGCTGGATTATGTTTATTGATTTGCATATGTTGAACTAGCCTTGCATCCCAGGGATGAAGCCCACTTGATCATGGTGGATAAGCTTTTGATGTGCTGCTGGATTCGGTTTGACAGTATTTTATTGAGGATTTTTGCATTGATGTTCATCAGGGATATTGGTCTAAAATTCTCTTTTTTTGTTGTGTCTCTGCCAGGCTTTGGTATCAGGATGATGTTGGCCTCATAAAATGAGTTAGGGAGGATTCCTTCTTTTTCTATTGATTGGAATAGTTTCAGAAGGAATGGTACCATCTCCTCCTTGTACCTTTGGTAGAATTCGGCTGTGAATCCATCTGGTCCTGGACTTTTTTTGGTTGGCATACTATTAATTATTGCCTCAATTTCAGAGTCTGCTATTGGTCTATTCAGGGATTCCACTTCTTCCTGGTTTAGTCTTGGGAGAGTGTAAGTGCCCAGGGAATTATCCATTTCTTCTAGGTTTTCTAATTTATCTGCATAGAGATGTTTAGAGTATTCTCTGATGGTAGTTTGTATTTCTGTGGGGTCGGTGGTGATATCCCCTTTATCATTTTTTATTGTGTCTATTTGATTCTTCTCTCTTTTCTTCTTTATTAGTCTTGCTAGCAGTTTATCAATTTTGTTGGTCTTTTCAAAAAACCAGCTCCTGGATTCATTGATTTTTTTGAGGGTTTTTTGCGTCTCTGTCTCCTTCAGTTCTGCTCTGATCTTAGTTATTTCTTGCCTTCTGCTAGCTTTTGAATGTGTTTGCTCTTGCTTCTCTAGTTCTTTTAATTGTGATGTTAGAGTGTCAATTTTAGATCTTTCCAGCTTTCTCTTGTGGGCATTTAGTGCTCTAAGTGTCCCTCTACACACTGCTTTAAATGTGTCCCAGAGATTCTGGTATGTTGTATGTTTGTTCTCATTGGTTTCAAAGAACATCTTTATTTCTGCCTTCATTTCATTATGTACCCAGTAGTCAACTCATCAAAGTCATTCTCCATCCAACTTTTTTCTGTTGCTGGCGATGAGCTGTGTTCCTTTGGATGGGGAGATGTGCTCTGATTTTTTGAATTTCCAGCTTTTCTGCACTGCTTTTTCCCCATCTTTGTGGTTTTATCTGCCTTTGGTCTTTAATGATTGTCATGTACTGCTGCTGTTTTGGTGTGGGTGTCCTTTCTGTTTGTTAGTTTTCCTTCTAACAGTCAAGACCCTCAGCTGAAGGTCTGTTGGAGTTTGCTTGAGGTCCACTCCAGACCCTGTTTGCCTGGGTATCAGCAGCAGAGGCTGCAGAAGATAGAATATTGCCGAACAGCAAGTGTTGCTGTCTGATTCTTGCTCTGGAAGCTTCGTCTCAGGGGTGTACCCAGCTGTGTGAGGTGTGAGGTGTCGGTTTGCACCTAGTGGTGGATGTCTCCCAGTTAGGCTACTCAGGGGTCAGGGACCCACGTGTGCAGGCAATTTGTCCATTCTCAGATCTCACTCAACCT
The DNA here is from genome assembly GCF_003255815.1 of Theropithecus gelada. Classification (NCBI taxonomy): domain Eukaryota; kingdom Metazoa; phylum Chordata; class Mammalia; order Primates; family Cercopithecidae; genus Theropithecus; species Theropithecus gelada. The sequence continues at coordinate 2,550,422 of NC_037689.1, forward strand.
CCGTGCTGGGAGAACCACTGCTCTCTTCAAAGCTGTCAGATAGGGACTTTTACATCTACAGAGGTTTCTGCTGCTTTTTGTTTAGCTATGCCCTGTCCCCAGATGTGGAGTCCACAGAGGCAGGCAGGCCTCCTTGAGCTGCCATGGGCTCCACCCAATTCAAGATTCCTGGTGGCTTTGTTTACCTACTTAAACCTCAGCAATGGTGGGCGCCCCTCCCTCAGCCTCGCTGCCGCCTTGCAGTTAGATCTCAGACTGCTGTGCTAGCAATGAGGGAGGCTCCGTTGGCATGGGACCCTCCGGGCCAGGTGTGGGATATAATCTCCTGGTGTGCCATTTGCTAAGAACCTTGGTAAAGCACAGTATTAGAGTGGGAGTTACCCAATTTTCCAGGTGTTGTGTGTCTCAATTTCCTTTGGCTATTAAAAGGAATTCCCTTCCCCCTTGTGCTTCCCAGGTGAGGTGATGCCTTGCCCTCCTTCAGTTCTCGCTGGTTGGGCTACACCCACAGACCAGTACCAACTGTCTGACATGCCCCAGTGAGATGAACCTGGTACCTCAGTTGAAAATACAGAAATCACCCATCTTCTGTGTCATTCATGCTGGGAGCTGGAGGCTATAGCTGTTTCTATTCAGCCATCTTGGGCACACCTGGCTTTTCCTATTTCTCACTGCCGTATGTTTATTTCTACAAATCTGAAGTAAGGGCTTATTCCAGTTCTTGCAGACTGGCTTTAGCAGGTAAAACCCTTCAGCAGTCAGCCTATCCAGGGATTCTGAGCAGGCCATCTGGCAACATTTGAGGATGAGCTTGCTTCCAGAGTCCTCAGGCATGTAGGTCTTGTACCTGGGTCAGCAGGCAGCTGAGTATGGTGTCAACATCTGTGGTATCGGACCTGACACCTGGATCCAATGGAGTAGACTTCAACAAGGGTGAGGTTTGCAGGGATGAATCTGAAGACTGGGTACATGAGGGAAGGCCTAGAACCTGTATCTATGATGGCCAACCTCAAGCCTAAGTCCACAAGGGCTGACCTGGAGCTGGGTTGAGACTTGACCCTGAGTCTGCAGGAGCTGGCCAGGCACTTTGGCATCTGTTTCTACTAGGATGAGTCTGAAGTCTGAGTCCACAGGAACTGGACTGACACTGGGCCAGCCAGGAACCTAAGGATGCAGGAGTGGCTCTGGATCTTGGATCCACAAAAGCTGACTTGGATTCTGAGTCTACAGGGGTGTTCTTGGAACTTCAGTCCAAGGGGCATGGAGTATACAGGAATAGGCCTGAACACTGGGTCTCCTGAAACAGGCCTGGACTCTGAGTTCTCTGAAGTGTAAGCCCACAGGGACCAACCTGGAGCCTGAGGGTGGTCTACTGCTAAGTCTAGTGTGGCGCCTGGGTCTGTAGGGGCTAGTCTGGAGCCTGGGGGCCCACTGGGCTGGCTTGAAGCCTGGGAATATGGGGACAAGCTTAGAGTCTTGTCCATTGATGTCAGCCTTGAGGCTGAGTATACAGTTGCTGGCCTAGATTCTAGGATAGCAAAGTCTGGTCTAGATCCTGGGGCCTTGGATACTGGTCTTGTATATGGGTACACAGGGACAACTCTGGAGTCTAAGTCTATGAGAACCTGCCGAGCACTGAGGTCTATTTGGGAGGGCCTAGACCCTGGGTTAGCTGAAAGGTGGGACCATGAGACCATTCTGGCACTGGGAAGGCATTGAGCATATCTTCATGGGTCCCCACCTGGTGTTTGAGGCCAGTGTTAACCTGGCACTGGGACAGGCCTGAGGTCTGGTACTGGTACCAGTTTGAAGCCTGGGGCCACTGGAGCCAACCTGCTGCTGGGGCAGTTTTGGAGTCCAAGTCTATTGTGCAAGCCTAGAGCCTGGGTCTGCAGGATTCTTTCTGGTGCCAAGATGGGCCTGGAAGTTCAGTCCACATGTACCAGCCTGTAACCTGGGGTTATGGCGGCCTCTCTGGTGCAAGGTTTTACTGGAATGGGCCGAGTTTGGGGGTTAGAGGCAATCCAGTACTAAGTTTTTTCTTTTTCCCCTCATAGCTGGGTATCTTTCTCCATGCTGTGCTACCTAGAGTTGGGGGAGGGGTGAAGTGGGTAATGTAAAACTGTCCTTTTCCCATTCTTTTTCTTTCCCCTTTGGAAACGGAGTCTTGCTCTGTCGCTCAGGCTGGAGTGCAGTGGGGCAATCTTGGCTCACTGCAAACTCCGCCTCCCAGATTCAAGCAAATTTCCTGCCTCAGCCTCCCGAGTAGCTGGGATTACAAGCACCTGCCACCACACCCGGCTAATTTTTGTATTTTTAGTAGAAACGGGGTTTCACCATGTTGGCCAGGCTGATCTCAAACTCCTGACTTCAAATGATCCACCGTTTCTCTTTTCTTAAATGCATCTTTCTTTATTTGCTACACCCAGGTGCTGTAATCTCTCATCTGGTTTCTTTAGGTCTTGTAAAGGTAATTTTGTGCATGAATAGTTGTTGTTCAAATGGATACTTCTACAAAGTTATGAGTTCTGAAGAGTTCCATTTTGCCATCTTGCTGCATAGGAATTTAATAAGTTGGGAAAGGCTGACTTGGGAGGTGCTAGCCAGACACCTATTGTTTTAAACAACTTGAGATATGCACATATAGTACAATCCATGATTTAAAGTGTACAATTCAATGGTTTTGGATATTTATAGATATGCATAGATATGTGTAAATATCACTACAGTCAATTCTTATACATTTTCACTAACCCTGAATAAAATCACACAGTCCTTAGACATCAATTCTCAATCATAACTTAAGGGAAACTCCATTCTTAAGCAAATAACAATTTTTCTGAACCTATAGACTTGCCTCTTGTGGAAATTTTATGTATATGAAATTATATAATATATGCTACTGTATGACTGGCTTTTTTCACATAGCATAATACTTTTGCTTTTCCCGGACCACCAGGCAAGAATTTTTTTCCTTTTTTTCCTTTTTTTTTTTTTTTTTTTGGCATAATGCTTTCAAGGTTTATTCTGGCAGTATCTATACTTATTTCCTGTATATGACCAAATTAATATTCCAATGTGTGAATATACATTTTGTTTTCTATTCACCAGTTGATGGGCATTTCAATTGTTTCCACATTTTCCTAGTACAAATATTTCTGCTGTAAATGGTCCTGTACAATTTTTGTTTGAACACCTGATTTTTAGTTATTTTGACTATGTATCAGGAGTAAAATTGCACGGTAGCATGTTATTTCTTTCTTTTTTTTTTTTCTTTTTTTTTGAGACGGAGTCTTGCTCTGCCACTCCCAGGCTGGAATGCAGTGACGAGACCTCATCTCACTGCAACCTCTGCCTCCCAAGTTCAAGGAACTTCCTGCCTCAGCCTCCTGATTAGCTGGGCTAATTTTTTGTATTTTTTAGTAGAGACGGGTTTTCACCATGTTGGTCAGGCTGATCTGGAACACCTGACCACAGGTGATCCATTCACCTTGGCCTCCCAAAGTGTTGGGATTACAGGTGTGAGCCACCATGCCTGGCCGTTATTTCTATGTTTAACTTAGAGAGGAACCACAAAATTGTTTGCCCAGTGGCTGCACCATTTATCATTACCAGCAACAATGCCGCATGTTCCTGTTTTCCAACATTCTCTCTAACATTTATTATTTTGCTATTTTAAAAAATAGTAAGTATCCTACTGGGTATCAATTGCTATCTCTCTGTGATTTTGATTTGCATTTCCCTGATGACTTATAGTGTTGAGCATCTTCTCATGTGTAATTTGTGATTTGTATGTCTTCTTTACAGAAGAATCTATTCAGACCCTTTCATCATTATAAAATTGGTTTATTGTTTGTTTTATTATTTAGCCATAATTACTGTTTATTTCATTTTATTTTATTATTCTATTTTATTTTATTTTTTGAGATGGCATCTCGCCCTGTTGCCTAGGCTGGAGTGTGCATTGGTGCAATTTCAGCTCACTGCAACCTCTGCCTCCTGGGTTCAAGCAATCATCCCACCTCAGACTCCTGAGTAGCTAAGATTACAGGCATGCACCACCACACCCGGCTAATTTTGTTTGTTTGTTTGTTTGTTTGTTTTTGTATTTTTAGTAAAGGTAGGGTTTCAGCATGTTGGCCAAGCTGGTCTCAAACTCCTGACCTCAAGTGATCTGCCCGCCTTGGCCTCCCAAAGTGCTGGGATTACAACATAAGCCCCATGCCCAGCCTTATATATTTTAGATACAAGTCATTAATGAGACATATTGTATGCAAAAAATATTCTTGCTGTGGCTGTCTTTCAAATTTCTTTACTGTGTTCACTGAATCAAAAGTTTTTTTAAAAAATTTTAATTATGTCCAGTTTATCTATTTTTTCCTTTATTAACTTGTGCTTTTGGTGTAAGAACTAAAAATTCAATGCCTAATTCAAGGTCACAAAAATTTATTCTGTATTTCCTCCTAGGAGTTTTATAGTGTAACACTTATATTTGAGTCTTTGGCCTATTTTGAGTTAATTTTTGTATTTTGCATTTCTTTCTCTTTTTTTTTTTTTTTGCATGTGGATACCACGTTGTCCCAGGACGATTTGTTGAAAATAGTTATTTCCCCTTTTAATTGTCTTGCCTCCCTTGTTAGAAGTTAATTGGCTGAAAATTAACTTTTGTGAGGGCTTATGTCTGGACTTTGGATTCTATTTCATCGATCAATATTTATATCCTACGCCAGTACCACATAGACTTGTTTATTGTAGCTTTGTAATAAGTTTTAAAATTTGGTAATGTGACTCTTCAAACTTTGTATACTTCAAGATTGTTTTGGCTATTCTGGGTCCATTACATTTTCATATGAACTTTAGAATCAGGTTATAAATTTCTTCAAAGTAGACAACCTTATTTTTGATGAGGATTTCATTGAATATTTTGATTATTTTGAAGAGTGTCATCATCTTTATAATACTATGCCTTCTGATGCATAAAATGCCTTTCACCAGATGTCAGTTTAAAGAAGTCTGTGATTACTGTTTGTGATGTTCACGCTGGCTCAAAAGTTTTAAAACTCTAATGTGTGATTAGTAATATTATACTATCTTTAAAATAATTGTCTATAATTTATTAAGTGTGCATAACATAACTCTAGAATATACGTAAATGTCACCATACCTCCATTTGTGATTTTTCAGATTCTTTAATTCTGACACTAGGGACTAATTTCAGAGGACTGTGTAAAATATTCAGGTTTCACAATCTCCCTAAATATTCATTTTATAATGTCAGCTTTAATTACTTATTTGAACAAATTGTATTATTATATTTTAATTTATAGGCCAAGTTTATCTGACATTTTCAGATATAATATATGCTTTTGAATCTGTTTATCTTTTATTACAATTCGGAGGTAGAAGTTTTATTTTTTATATCCCTGGTAATTATTATAGTCTATAAATTTTTTTCTATAACCCTCTAATTCCTGAAAAATTTATGAACTATATGAAATATTGAAAGCTGCTATCTAATGTTTTTCCAATTTACTTGTATTTTTTCACCATAATATTTATTACTGTTTTTAATTAGGATATTCTATTTGTTCAATACTAAGCATTTTAGAAGGAAAGTAGAAAATTATAAAAAAACAAGACCACTAACCATTTTAGTAAGAAAAAAATAGTTAAGATGTAAAATAATATGATGAGGATTAGCATAAAAAGATGTAGATTCCATGAAAAAATTGACAGCAAGGTAAAGAAAGTGTACTGGAAACTTAATTCTTTTCTTGGATTTGACCTTCCTCTCTTTTCTTGTATTTTTCACTGAAATAAATGAACAAATAGACATAAATAAATGAATAAATGTAGGAAGAAGGTCATATTTCAACACCAATTTTAGTAAAGCTTTATATATATGGAGTTCTTATAAAATAGTTACTTAAATTTCACAATTTACTACATGTAGTCATATAGATCTAACACAGCACTTAGAGACAAACTTTATTGGGGCCTTAATGGATTTATAGGAATATAAAGTTATACAACAAGAACTGGATGTCACCAAAAGATCGCACTGGTTGGCTGCTGCAGGACCATCTCACAGGCATTATTTGCTTTGGTAAGTTCACCATGATCCAGGCCATGGCCTTAAATCGCAGAGGTCTTACAACCCGATCTTGCCCATGTCTTATAATTCATCGAAATTCAGGAAGTGAAATCATGCTTGTTCATAAGACTGAAAGATACAGAAAGAGAACAAAAGTTTATTGACTTATAATGAGAAATTCCATGATCATACAGGTCAGATATGTCTGTTGAACAGAAAACACCTCACTTTCCCTATTAAGCAGGTTAAAGAGAATGCAAAATTATTCGATGAGTGCTTAATAAATATTAAATCAAAGGCATACAATGCTGATAACCTGCATCTTGTTGGTATCTAATGTATTTGAATGCAAAATAATTTATGTGTTAGGTGGACTAGATGTTTCTATTATCCTAGGCATATTTCTCCCCCAAAAAGTACAGGGATGTCTACTGCTGTTACTCGTGTTTTATTAGGCTTCCAAAACTGATCAGTCAGGCTTATTGTTCCCTCATAGCCCCTTGACAAACTGCTATATTCCTTGGAAATTTTATATTTATTTATTTACACAAATAATACATGAATAAATACATGAATAAAATCTAACTGTATATAATTCAAACAACATAGACAGAATTCTTCTTACTGCTGAACTTTTACCATTCCTCAGTCTTTCTCCTATTTCCATAAGAAAACATAGGTATCACTTCTTTCTAGACCTTTTTATTTCTATTTAAATGTACACATACATAGTATTTATAATTATATAATAATTTAGATTTGGAGTTTATAATATAAATTAGATCATCCTAGCATGCACTTCTGCAATTTGTTTTTATTTTTATAAATGTCTTAATAATTTTTAATATAAAAATAGATCAGTCTCAATATTTCAATGGTTTCAAAATATTGCATTGTATTACAGTATAATTTTAAAATCATTCTGTTGAAAGACATTTAATATGATTGCAACATTTTTATTACAAACAATAAAGCCAATTTGTTCATCTGTAGAATTATTTCCATATATTCTACAAATAAAACACAAGTCAAAACTTACAAACATTAAAATTATGATACAGATAAAATACTTTAGAAGTGTATAATTTTATAGAGTATAGATATTTAACCAAATCCTTTCTAAAACTGAGAATTCTGGAGACTTTCGATTGTGGCAAATATGATGACCTAATATTAAAGTCAACTATATTTATTATTATTATTGGCCATATATTTTTTGTCTTCTATGAATTGCCTGTTCTTTGACTATATTTCTATCAGGCTTTGTTTCTGTATTAACATAAAAAAGTGTATTATATATTCTAGGAATTAATGACATCCATTAACTATCTTTTAAATGGAACCATACTGTATATAAATAGTCTTTAAGTTTACTTATGATGTTTTTCTTCATATAAAGTTTGCATGTTTTATAAAAGAAAATTGTATTTAGAAATATAATACAAAGGTATTAAAATGAGGAAAACAATATAAAATGTATAAAAGAGAAAATTAACAATTTCTTCCAGAAAAACAATTCTAAATCTGTGGAAGTTAAAAGATGTTAAAAGTATGGAATAAATGCCTAATAATTTTTTCCATAACCAATCAAAGACATATATACTTACCAACATGTAACTCTTTCTGTGTGTTGTTACACAAAATAAGTTTGTATTATACACATTACTCCAGACATGTTTTATTTATTTAATAATATCTCATAGTAACCACATAAACTTAAATATTTTTAAAATATCTGCACAAAATTCCACCAGATGGGTCCACCAAAACATAGTATTTCTCAAAATGAACAGAACTGAGACAGTTTCCAATTGTTTTCACAACTATGCAAATATATTCTCAGCTGGTATAATAAAAAAGTTAAACAGTTTGTGGATTACTATTTCAAATGTTGTAGTAAACAATTTTTCAAACACCAATCATAACAGGAGCATGTTGTCATACTTTAAATTTCTACAAAAGATAAAGAAAATATGGCATATGTTTGATTTATTGTACCTTAATAGAATTATAAAAGTGGACAATTTTTTAAGAATTTAGTAATCCAAAATTTCTTAGTCATGATTATCTCCTCATTTTGATGCAGAAAAATAAAATTTCATTTAAATGAATCTCTATAAAGGGTCATTGTATATGAATGATTTTAATAATCTTTGCAACATAGGTTTAAATCTCTTTACCAGATGCTATACTGTGTTTTGGTTTAAAATTAAGTGTTTTTAGCATTTTTATTAAAATATTTTCATTATCAAAGCATAATTTATTGATGATTTTCAAACTTTCCTGATTTCTCAGAAAGATCTATTTAAGCCAAGTCATATAATCTATAAAATCATGAATTTATATTAAAATGAGTTGATTTATCACTACTTTAAGAATAAATTTCTCAATGTAGTAAAAATTGTGTATAAGATAAGACAGAAATATAAAAAGTATTATAGAATGAGGTAAAGGTTAAATATATATTACAAAAATATATTCTCTATTAGCTATTAATGACACATAAAATATGACATTTCTTACTATCACATTTGATCAAATTAAAAAAAAAGAAATACCCCAAAATATGATCAAGAGTCTAAGGTGAACAGCAAAAGAAAAGATGTGGTTCGCCGCTTGCAGTGGTTCACGCCTGCAATCCCAGCACTTTGGGAGGCTGAGGTGAGCAGATCACGAGGTGAAGAGATGGAGGCCATCCTGGCCAACATGGTAAAGCCCCATCTCTACTAAAAGTACAAAAAAAATCAGCTGGACATGGTGGCATGCACCTGTAGTCCCAGCTACTCAGGAGCCTGACGCAGGAGAATCGGTTGAACCTGGGAGGTAGAGGTTGCAGTGAGTCGAGGTCACACTACTGCACTCCAGCCTGGGCAATAGAGTGAGACTCCTTCTCAAAAAGATAATAATAATAATAATGTGGTTCATAACTTGGGTCACTTAAACAATAAGCAAAAGAAAATTAAAACATACAATGCAAAAGAGAAATGATCTTTCCAAAATAACAACTTAATAATCCCTCATTGATACATAATCAACTTTAATAAAACTAAGTTCCTTAAATGCCCTGAAAAGCCATGAAAAAAAAGTTAGAGTAAAATAAATGGAGAAAAATATTTCATATAACACTCAATAAAGCCATTCAGTAACCACTAAAAAACAACTCAATAAAAAAAGACTCAAAAACCATGAAATTAAAAGAAGATAAAATATCACTATGAATCCACCACTGGGAAGAAAAATTCATCACCTAAAATGACTACCTTTGGTCCAGAAAAAATGATAGAAAGAAAATACAAAAATCAATTACAATCTGAAAGTACTAAATAAAAAAGTAAAAGAAGAAATTGAAAAACACGAAAGAAAAAAACTGAAACTGATACCAATTATGTTAAGATCAATGTAAAGCAGTGAACGTAAAAAAAGAAAAACAAAAAAAGAAAGACAAAAGAATCAGACTGAGAAGAAGCAATGACAATGAACAGGAGTGGCAAAGAGACACCAGTGACATCCCCACGAGAAAACACACAACCAAGAAGCTTTGTGACAATGGGATCCTTTCTGAGTGTAAGTTTTTAAGCAGTTTGACCAAGGAAGCTCCAGTTTCACACCCACTGCTGGGGCCTATCTGATAACAGACTTCCTGCATTCATTCTCAAAGGAAGGCCCAAGTTACCCCATCAATGGCATGATGACCCAGTCTTGGAGACAGAAAAGCATGCCCATCGCAAGTGGTGATTCAGAGCCTGTATGGGAGAGTTTGTGGGCAGTCTTATGCCAGTGGTGGTATGTTTACGTGCATGTCTGTGTGGGGGAACACTTGGGCCCACACCCTTGTGCCCCGTGTGAGGTTTCTTGTGTCTCTGCTTGTGTGTTTGTGGTTACATTTCGGGGTGTGGAGTCCCTTCAGAGTGCGTGTGTGTGTGTCTCTGTCTGTGGTCTGTGGGCGTCTGCCTGTATGAGTGAGAGTGGGCAAATGGGCACGTGGCAGAGACAGCCTGCCTGTACACACTGAAATGTGAATCGTTGTTGTGTTCACATGGCTGGACTGGAAAGAAAGGCAACAGGACACAACTTGCCAAGGCTCCCACTGGCTCAGGATTGGACATTTACAGAGTCCACAAGGAGAATGGGGACAAACAACGAGCCAAGAGGTACTGGAAAATTCATGAATTCACAATGATATTGAACTTAAAAGTAACACCTGGGTGGCTCTCTCTCTCTCTTTTTTTTTTATTTAATACTTTAAGTTCTAGGGTACATGTGCACAACGTGTAGATTTGTTACATATGTATACATGTGCCATGTTGGTGTGCTGCACCCGTTAACTCGTCATTTACATTAGGTATATCTCCTAATGCTATCCCTCCCCCCTACCCCTACCCCACAACAGGCCTCGGTGTGTGATGTTCCCCACCCTGTGTCCAACTGTTCTCATTGTTCACCAGAGAAACTGAACTGGTGACTTTCATCTCTGCTCCTTTAAGAATGAAAGGGAAGCCTCCCTCCAGGCCTGGTGCTGCAAGGGGACACACCCATCACCAATGAGCAGAAGAAGCAGCAGTCTGGATAGAACATTTGTCCCGCAGAGAGCTGAAAGTGAAAGGAAAAAGGAAGAAGAAGAACAAAGAAATAGAAGGAGAAAAAGAACAAGTGGCAGCTTCATGCCACCACAGCTGTCCTGAAGGATCTAGTTCAGGGGTGTATCACTGCATGATGACATACACAACAAGTGGCAAAGAAACACGAGTGACATCCAGGTGAAAAGACACACCACTGAAAAGCTTCTCATCGATGGGGTCCTTTCTGAGTGGGATCAAGGGCTCTGATCCACAAGTAGGCCTGCAGGAGCAAAAGAGAACAAAGGTGCAGGCAAAATCTTGCCCTTTGAATGTCATCAGCACACTTCAAGTGGCCACCAAGTCCCTAGTACACAAGGCCAAGGTAGGGAAGGACCCTGGACATGGGAGGAGAGATGAAAAAGGGGAGAAACCAGACCCCCCAAAAAAGAGGTAATCAGCCACCTATGGCAAATAGGGAGAGAGGGCAGAAAGAGGAGGGAGATTCTGATTATGCACTTCAGGGGTCAGACAGGGTCCATCTAATTTTCTTAGGAAAAGTAAGCATGTTCTCCCTGGTGATGTGTCCGTGCCCATTCAACCCTCCCCAAACCACAAGTGGACTAAAAGTAAAGACAGTGAAGATAAAAAAAAGTGGGAGGCTGGCAAGATGGCGGAATAGGAACAGCTCCAGTCTGCAGCTCCCAGCGAGATCAACGCAGAAGATGGGTGATTTCTGCATTTCAAACTGAGGTACCAGCTTCATCTCACTGGGACTGGTTGGACTGTGGGTGCAGCCTAAGGAGGGTGAGCCAAAGCAGGGTGGGGGTGTCACCTCACCAGGGAAGTGCAAGGCGTCAGGGAATTCCCTCTTCTAGCCAAGGGAAGCCATTAGGGACTGTACCATGCACTCCAGCCCAGATACTGCACTTTTCCCATGGTCTTCACAACCCGCAGACCAGGAGATACACTCCGGTACCCATGCCACCAGGACCCTGGGTTTCCAGCACAAACCTGGATGGCCATTTGGGCAGACACCAAGCTAGCCACAGAAGTGTTTTTTTTTTTTTTTCCATACGCCAGTGGCACCCAGAAGTCCAGTCAGACAAAACCATTCACTCCCCTGGAAAGGAGGCTGAAGCCAGGGGGCCAACTGGTCTGGCTCGGCGGGTCCCAACCCCATGGAACCCAGCAAGCTAAGATCTACTGGCTTGAAATTCTCGCTGCTAGCACACCAGTCTGAGTTTGACTTGGGATGCTGGAGCTTGGTGGGGGGAGGGGCATCTGCCATTGCTGAGGCTTAAGTAGACGGTTTTACCCTCACAGTGTAAACAAAGCTGCCAGGAAGTTTGAACTGGGTGGAGCCCACCGCAGCTCAGCAAGGCCACTGCAGCCAACCTGCCTCTCCAGATTCCCTCCTTTCTGCACAGGGCATCTCTGAAAGAAAGGCAGCAGCCACAGTCAGGGACTTATAAATAAAACCCCACCTCCTTGGGACAGAGCACCTGGGGGAAGGGGCGGTTGGGGGTGCAGCTTCAGCAGACGTAAACATCCCTGCCTGGTACTTCTGACTAGAGCAGCAGATCTCCCATCACAACATTCAAGCTCTGATAACGGACAGACTGGCTCCTCAAGTGAGTCCCTGACACTCGTGTATCCTGACTGGGAGACACTTCCCAGCAGGCGCCGACAGATACCTCATACAGAAGAGCTCTGGCTGGCATCTGGCAGGTGTCCTTTTGGGACAAAGGTTCCAGAGGAAAGAACAGGCAGCAATCTTTGCTGGTCTGCAGCCTCCACTAGTGATAGCCAGGCAAACAGGGTCTGGAGTGGACCTCCAGAAAATTCCAGCAGACCTGCAGCAGAGGGGCCAGATTGTTAGAAGAAAAACTAACAAACATAAAGGAATAGTATCAACATCAACAAAAAGGACATTCAATCAGAGACCTCAGCTGATGGTCACCAACTTCAAAGACCAAAGGTAGATAAATCCGTGAGGACAGGGAGAAACCAGCACAAAAATGCTGAAAATTCCAAAAACCAGAACATTTCTTCTCCTCCAAAGAATCACAACTCCTTGCCAGCAAAGGAACAAAACTGAGAATGATTTGGAAAAATTAACAGAAGTGACTTGAAAAGGTGAGTAAGGCCGGGCACAGTGGCTCAAGCCTGTAATCCCAGCACTTTGGGAGGCCGAGACGGGTGGACCACGAGGTCAGGAGATCGAGACCATCCTGGCTAACACGGTGAAACCCCGTCTCTACTAAAAAATACAAAAAACTAGCCGGGTGAGGTGGCGGGCGCCTGTAGTCCCAGCTACTCGGGAGGCTGAGGCAGGAGAATGGAGTAAACCCGGGAGGCAGAGCTTGCGGTGAGCTGAGATCTGGTCACTGCACTCCAGCCTGGGCGACAGAGCGAGACTCCATCTCAAAAAAAAAAAAAAAAGAAAAGAAAAGGTGAGTAATAACAAACTCCTCCAAGCTAAAGGAACATGTTCTATCCCAATGCAAGGAAGCTGGTTTAGATGAAAAAAGATTACATGAATTGCTAACTAGAATAACCAGTTTAGAGAGGAAGATAAAGGACCTAATGGCACTGAAAAACACAGCAGGAGAACTTTGTGAAGCATACACAGGTATAAATAGCTGAATCAATCAAGCAGAAGAAAGGATATCACAGATTGAAGATCAACTCAATGAAATAAAGCAAGAAGACAAAATTAGAGAAAAAAGAGACCAAAGAAACGAGCAAAGCCTCCAAGAAATATGGGACTATGTGAAAAGACCAAAACTTCATTTGATTTGTGCACCTGAAAGTGACAGGGAGAATGGAACCAAGTTGGAAAAGATTCTTCACGATATTACCCAGGATAACTTCCCCAACCTAACAAGGCAGGCGAACATTCATATTCAGAAAATACAGAAAACACCAAAAAGATACTCCTTGAGAAGAGCAACCCCAAGACACATAATCATCAGATTCACCAAGGTTGAAATGAAGGAAAAAATATTAAGGGCAGACAGAGAGAAAGGTTGGGTTAGCCACAAAGGGAAGACAATCAGAATAATAGCAGATCTCTCGGGAGAAATCCTACAAGCCAGAAAAGAGTGGGGCCAATATTCAACTTTCTTAAAGAAAAGAATTTTCAACCCAAAATTTCATATTCAGCCAAACTAAGTTTCATAAGCAAAGGAGAAATAAAATCCTTTACAGACAAGCAAATGCTGAGAGATTTTGTCACCACCAGGCCTGCCTTACAAGAGCTCCTGAAGGAAGCACGAAACATGGAAAGGATCAACCAGTACCAGCCACTGCAAAAAAATGTTAAATTGTAAAGACTATCAACATGCTGAAGAAACTGCATCAATTAACAGGCAAAATAACCAGCTAGCATCATAATGACAGGATTAAATGCACACACAATAATATTAACCTTAAATGAAAACGGGCTAAATGCCCCAAAGAAAAGACGCAGACTGGCAAATTGGATAAAGAGTCAGGACCCATTGCTGTGCTGTATTCAGGAGACCCATCCCATGTGCAAAGACACACATAGGCTCAACATAAAAGGATGGAGGAATATTTACGAAGCAAATGGAAAGCAAAATAAAGCAGGGGAAAAAAAGCAAAAAAAAAGCAATCCTAGTCTCTGATAAGACAGAGTTTACATGAGCAAAGATCAAAAGAGACAAAGAAGGACATTACATAATGGTAAAGAAATCAATGCAACAAGAAGAGCTAACTATACTAAATATATGTGCACCCAATACAGGAGCACCAAGATTCATAAAGCAAGTTCTTAGAGACCTACAAAGAGACTTACACTCCCACACAAAAATAGTGGGAGACTTTAACACCCCACTGTCAGTATTAGACAGATCAATGAGAAAGAAAATTTACAAGGATATCCAGGACTTGAACTCAGCTCTGGACCAAGTGAACTTAATAGACATCTACAGAACTCTCCACCTCAAATCAATGGAATATACATTCTTCTCAGCAGCACATTGCACTTATTCTAAAACTGACCACACAGTTGGAAGTAAAACACTCCTCAGCAAATGCAAAATGGAAACTATAACAAATAGTCTCTAAGACCACAGTGAATTAAATTATAACTCAGGATTAAGAAACTCACTCAAAACTGTACAACTACATGAAAACAGAACAATCTGCATCTGAATAACTACTTGGTAAATAATGAAATGAAAGCAGAAATAAAGATGTTCTTTGAACTAATGAAAACAAAGACACAACGTACCAGAATCCCAGGGACACGTTTAAAGCAGTGTGTAGAGGGAAATTTATAGCACTAAATGCCCACAAGAGAAAGCAGGAGAGATCTAAAATCAACACCATAACATCACATTTAAAAGAAACAGAGAAGCAGAAGCAAACAAATTCAAAATCTAGCAGAAGGCAAGAAATAACTAGGATCAGATCAGAACTGAAGAATACAGAGACAGGAAAAATCCGTCAAAAAATAATCAATGCATCCAAGAGCCGGTTTTTGAAAAGATCAAAAAAATAGACTGCTAGCCAGCCTAATGAAGAAAAGAGAGAAGAATCAAATAGATGCAATAAAAAAATGATAAAGGGGATATCACCACTGATCCCACAGAAATACAAACTACCATCAGAGAATACAGACACCCTGCCCGACTCCCTTCTGCTAGAAGGGTCAACAATCTATGGACACCTGTTGGACCTGGCTGCTTTGATCCAAGCTTTTGTCCCTTCCCCAAGAAAGAGTGTGCTGCCTATTGACAAGTGTGCTGCGCACAAGCAGGCAGCCTGGTCTCCTTATGAGGCTTGTGCAAATTCAGAGAAGTAATCAGCAGTGGCCCACAAGCAGCCCACGCACTCACACACCCCTTCCACTGTACCTTCACACTGCCCCCAGTATGACCTATCCCCACCATGCCACAGTCCCAAGGGTGGGATTTCTTGAGGATAGGCTCCTCTAATTCACTGGGACCACTGCCCCAGAATCCAGAGGGAAGGAGGCAGAGAGCCTTTCGATTGTTGCGGGTTTCCCCAAAGAGACCACGTAGGTGGGGAGTCCTGCTGTAGGTGAGGTGAGTGCTCCTTGGCCGGTTTCTTTGTTTCTTTTCTTTTTGTTTTATTTTATTTGATTGTTGTTTGTTTTGTTTTGTCGGAAGCAAAAGGAGAAAGAGAAAGGCAAGGGAAATAAGTGACTGCCATTTCTGGAGCCACACTGCCATCCAGAGGCAGTTGTTTCTGAACACGACAGGCTGCAGGAACACTTGCCTTCTGACAGGCACAGACTCCAGCGAGAATATGTCGGGTTGGGTGGACTCTGACTAAGCCAGGGTTTCCCCCTTCGCGGTTCCGAGCCCTTGAAGGAAGTCTGCCTGCCATTTGGACCCCATGGAGAAGCAGCTAATCTAGAGGCCCAGGGACAGAGCAGCCAGGCAGCCCCAAGACCAGTCAGCTCAGGCGGCGGAGGTGCCCCGGCAGCCATCTTGAGGTGGGCTTAAGGGAAGCCACTGACTAGTGACGGCTGAGACTGGGGTCGCTTACACGGGTCTCTTTTGTGGGGAGTTCTGGGGTGCCCTTGCCTGGAATCACGCTGGGGCCAGAGGTCCCCTGTCCTCCCAGTGAACCAAGGAGCTTTGGGGTGCTGTGCGCGGGACGACTCCTGCCCGGCAATTCCTGGAGATGGACAGGGGAACCCATGGAGGGCCGCCCCTTCCTGCCCTTTTTTCGGAGAGGGCTGTGGAGCCCGGGCGCCATCCTGGTAATGAGAAAAGGCAAAGGGCCAGCCAGGAGTTCCTCTCTCGTCCGGCTTCAGCCTGGGGGCCCCACGCCGCCACCATCTCTTTCGTGCTCCCGGGATTTCTCCAGCACTAGTGCCCAGCTGCCTCCAGTTTCCAGAAACAGATTCCGCTCGATGGCAGTATGGCTCTACAAACACGAACTACAAGCTTAACTCTGCCCCTGCAGTCCGACAGCCTCCACCCTTTCCAATGTGAAAAAAGAAAAGGGAAAGAGAAACAAAAAAAGACAGGGAGGACAAAAGGGAACCAGCCACCTGGTCTCAGGTTGACCACCAAACTTAAGGGACCCTATGACCTAGGACCAGTAGGCCCGAGACACTGCGGGAATCCTCTTTATGCAGCCAGCCTTTGCTTTTCCTTTGGCGCTCTCCAGGTTTCATGGCTCATGCACATGCAGAAAAATAGAAGACAAATGATACGTAATCATGGCCACTGGGAAACCACAGGAAGACTGGGATCATGGGGCTGCCGCCCCAGGACAAGGTGCTGGTCACCCAGTTGAATTAACCAAGGTTTTGCTGCAGGACTGGTGGCTCTCCCAGGGCTCCAGGTAGGAGCTCCCAGGAGCTCCAGGTAGAGTTTACCACCTTGGGCTGGCACATGGAGGTCACCAAAACGGGCGAATGACTCAACAGGCAGTCACAAGGCATGTGGCAGGAGTCTCCTTCAGAGGGGATACTCAGCAACTGACTCAAGTTGGACTCTGTGCAGGCTGCCCTGGCTTTCACATGGGGTGTGAGGGGGAATGGGGTGACAGGAGGGTGGTTTAGGGGAGCTGGTGAAGGCCACCATGCAACACAGATTCCCATGGCATCACAGAGGGCCAAGGGTCCCAAGGGGACTCTCTGCCTCTACCCAAAGTGTGGTCCCTTTTTAAACAGGTTGACCCAGGGGGCTCCAGTTTCACACTGGCTGCTGGGGCTTATCTGATAACAGACTTCCACATTCATTGGCAGGAGAAGGCCCTAGTTGCCCAATCAACAGTATAGTGACCCAGGCCTGGAGCCACGAATCCTCACCCATAACCCATTGCCTGTGGCCGACAGACAGCCTTTATGGGAGAGTTCGTGGGCAGTCTCGTGCCTGTGGCGACGCATGTGTGTGTGCATCTGTGTGGGAGAATGCTTGGGCCCACAACCCTGTGCCTGTGTGAGGATTTGTGTGTGTGTGTGTGCATGTGTGTCTATGAGTTTGTGCGTGTGTGTGTGCATGTGTTAGTGTATGTGTTTGTGTCTGTGTATCTCCCTGTGCATGTGTGTTTGTGATTATATTTGTGGTTGTTGGGGGGTTCCCTTTGAGCGCCTGTGATTGTGTCTGCGTCTGTTGTCTCTGGGTACCTGCCTGTGTGAGTGAGAGTAGGCAAATGGGCACATGGGAGAGACAGCCTGCCTGTACACACTGAAATCTGGATCGTTGTGTTCACATGGCTGGATTGAAAGAAAAGGCAAAGGGGGACAACATGCTGAGGCTTCTACTGGCTCAGGATTACACATTTAGAGCATCCACAAAGAGAATAGGAAAGAACGGTGAGCCACGAGGAACAGGTTAAGGAGTGGGTTCATGGTGACATTTCATGAAAAGTAACACATGGGCATCTTTGTGGAGCACCAGAGGGACTGAACTGGTGACCTTCATCTCTGCTCCTTTAA